>NC_079211.1:78242358-78542358 GCF_029633865.1 Lampris incognitus
ACACGTGATGACTTTTCCTACAGTGACCCCAACATTAGAAACATGTGATGACTTTTCCTACAGTGACCCCAGCATGAGAAACGCGTGATGACTTTTCCTACAGTGACCCCAAAATTAGAAACATGTGATGACTTTTCCTACAGTGACCCCAACGTTAGAAACATGTGATAACTTTTCCTGCAGTGACCCAACATTAGAGACATGTGATGACTTTTCCGACAGCGACCCCGGCATGAGAAACACGTGATGGCTTTTCCTACAGTGACCCCAAAATTAGAAACATGTGATGACTTTTCCTACAGTGACCCCAACGTTAGAAGCATGTGATGACTTTTCCTACAGTGACCCCAACATTAGAAACATGTGGTGACTTTTCCGACAGCGACCCAAAAAGTAGAAATATGTAACGACTTTCCCTACAGTGACCCAAACATTAGAAACATGTGATGACTTTTCCTACAGTGACCTCTACATTAGAAACATGTGATGACTTTTCTACAGTGACCCCAACATTAGAAACATGTGATGACTTTTCCTACAGCGACCCCAACATTAGAAACGTGATGAATTTTCTACAGAGACCCCAGCATTAGTAAGATGTGGTGAATTTTCCTACAGTGACCCCAACACTAGAAACATGTGATAACTTTTCCTACAGTGACCCCAACATTAGAACTATGTGATGACTTTTCTACAGTGACCCCAACATTAGAAACATGTGATGACTTTTCCTACAGCGACCCCATTAGAAACACACACACACTCATACACACATACACATACAAACTCATACACACATACACACACACACTCATACACACATACACACACATATACACTCATACACACACACACAAACTCAGAACACACATACACTCTTACACACAAACACACACACACACTCATACACACATACACACTCATACACACACACACACTCATACATATACACACTCATACATACACACACTCATACACACATACACACACATACACACTCAGAAACAAACACACAAACTCAGAACAAACACACACACTCATACACACACACATACACACTCATACACACACACACACACTCAGAGCACACACACACACACACACTCATACACACACACTCATACACACATACACACTCATACCGACATACACACTCATACACACATACACACACACACACACACACACACACACTTAGAACACACACACACTCATACACACACATACACACTCATACACACATACACACACACACTCATACACTTAAACACTCATACACACATACACACACACTCATACACACATATACACTCATACACACATATACACTCATACACATATACACACACACACTCATACACTTAAACACTCATACACACATACACACACACATACACACACACACACACACTCATACACTACACACTCATACACACATACACACACACTCATACACACATACACAGTCATACACACACACACACTCATACACACTTACACACACATACACACTCATACACACATACACACACACAAACACTCAGAAAACACATTCACACTCATACACACTCACACACAAACACTCAGAACACACATTCACACTCATACACACTCAAACATGTGATGAGTTTTCCTACAGTGACCCCAACATTAAAAACATGTGATGACTTTTCCTACAGTGACCCCAACATTAGAAACATGTGATGACTTTTCCTACAGTGACCCCAACATTAGAAACATGTCATGAGTTTTCCTACAGTGACCCCAACATTAGAAACATGTGATGAGTTTTCCTACAGCGACCCCAACAATAGAAACATGATGAGGTTTCCTAAAAAGACCCCAACATTAGAAACATTTGATGACTTTTCCTAAAGTGACCCCAACATTAGAAACATGTGATGACTTTCCTAGGTTGACCCCCACATTAGAAACGTGATGACTTTCCCTACAGTGACCCCGACATTACAAACATGATGGGTGTTCCTACAGTGACCCCAACATTAGAAACATGATGAGTTTTCCTAAAGTGACCCCAACATTAGAAGCATGTGATGACATTTCCTACAGTGACCCCCACATTAGAAACATGTGATGACTTTCCTACAGTGACCCCAACATTAGAAACATGTGATGACTTTTCCTACAGTGACCCCAAAATTAGAACCATGTGATGAGTTTTCCTAAAGCGACCCCATTAGAAACACACACACACTCATACACACATACACATACACACTCATACACACATACACACACACACTTATACACACATACACACACATACACACTCATACACACACACACACACAAACTCAGAACACACATACACTCTTACACACAAACACACACACACACTCATACACACAATCACACTCATACACACACACACACACTCATACATATACACACTCATACATGCACACACTCATACACACATACACACACATACACACTCAGAAACAAACACACAAACTCAGAACACACATACACACTCATACACACACACATACACACTCATACACACACACACACTCAGAACACACACACACACACACTCATACACACACACTCATACACACATACACACTCATACACACACACATATACACACATACACACTCATACACACATACACACTCATACCGACATACACACTCATACACACATACACACACACACACACTTAGAACACACACACACTCATACACACACATACACACTCATACACACATACACACACACACTCATACACTTACACACTCATACACACATACACACACACACTCATACACTTACACACATATACACTCATACACACATATACACTCATACACACACACACTCATACACACATACACACACACACTCATACACTTACACACATATACACTCATACACACATATACACTCATACACACACACACTCATACACACATACACACACACACTCATACACTTAAACACTCATACACACATACACACACACTCATACACACATATACACTCATACAAACACACCCATACACACATACACACACACTCATACACACACACACTCATATACACCACACACACACACTCATACACACATTCACACTCATACACACAATCACACTCATACACACAATCACAATCATACACACATACACACTCAAACATGTGATGAGTTTTCCTACAGTGACCCCAACATTAGAAACACGTGATGACTTTTCCTACAGTGACCCCAACATTAGAAACATGTGATGACTTTTCCTACAGTGACCCCAGCATGAGAAACGCGTGATGACTTTTCCTACAGTGACCCCAAAATTAGAAACATGTGATGACTTTTCCTACAGTGACCCCAACGTTAGAAACATGTGATAACTTTTCCTGCAGTGACCCAACATTAGAGACATGTGATGACTTTTCCGACAGCGACCCCGGCATGAGAAACACGTGATGGCTTTTCCTACAGTGACCCCAAAATTAGAAACATGTGATGACTTTTCCTACAGTGACCCCAACGTTAGAAGCATGTGATGACTTTTCCTACAGTGACCCCAACATTAGAAACATGTGGTGACTTTTCCGACAGCGACCCAAAAAGTAGAAATATGTAACGACTTTCCCTACAGTGACCCAAACATTAGAAACATGTGATGACTTTTCCTACAGTGACCTCTACATTAGAAACATGTGATGACTTTTCTACAGTGACCCCAACATTAGAAACATGTGATGACTTTTCCTACAGCGACCCCAACATTAGAAACGTGATGAATTTTCTACAGAGACCCCAGCATTAGTAAGATGTGGTGAATTTTCCTACAGTGACCCCAACACTAGAAACATGTGATAACTTTTCCTACAGTGACCCCAGCATTAGAACTATGTGATGACTTTTCTACAGTGACCCCAACATTAGAAACATGTGATGACTTTTCCTACAGCGACCCCATTAGAAACACACACACACTCATACACACATACACATACAAACTCATACACACATACACACACACACTCATACACACATACACACACATATACACTCATACACACACACACAAACTCAGAACACACATACACTCTTACACACAAACACACACACACACTCATACACACATACACACTCATACACACACACACACTCATACATATACACACTCATACATACACACACTCATACACACATACACACACATACACACTCAGAAACAAACACACAAACTCAGAACAAACACACACACTCATACACACACACATACACACTCATACACACACACACACACTCAGAGCACACACACACACACACACTCATACACACACACTCATACACACATACACACTCATACCGACATACACACTCATACACACATACACACACACACACACACACACACACACTTAGAACACACACACACTCATACACACACATACACACTCATACACACATACACACACACACTCATACACTTAAACACTCATACACACATACACACACACTCATACACACATATACACTCATACACACATATACACTCATACACATATACACACACACACTCATACACTTAAACACTCATACACACATACACACACACATACACACACACACACACTCATACACTACACACTCATACACACATACACACACACTCATACACACATACACAGTCATACACACACACACACTCATACACACTTACACACACATACACACTCATACACACATACACACACACAAACACTCAGAAAACACATTCACACTCATACACACTCACACACAAACACTCAGAACACACATTCACACTCATACACACTCAAACATGTGATGAGTTTTCCTACAGTGACCCCAACATTAAAAACATGTGATGACTTTTCCTACAGTGACCCCAACATTAGAAACATGTGATGACTTTTCCTACAGTGACCCCAACATTAGAAACATGTCATGAGTTTTCCTACAGTGACCCCAACATTAGAAACATGTGATGAGTTTTCCTACAGCGACCCCAACAATAGAAACATGATGAGGTTTCCTAAAAAGACCCCAACATTAGAAACATTTGATGACTTTTCCTAAAGTGACCCCAACATTAGAAACATGTGATGACTTTCCTAGGTTGACCCCCACATTAGAAACGTGATGACTTTCCCTACAGTGACCCCGACATTACAAACACGATGGGTGTTCCTACAGTGACCCCAACATTAGAAACATGATGAGTTTTCCTAAAGTGACCCCAACATTAGAAGCATGTGATGACATTTCCTACAGTGACCCCCACATTAGAAACATGTGATGACTTTCCTACAGTGACCCCAACATTAGAAACATGTGATGACTTTTCCTACAGTGACCCCAAAATTAGAACCATGTGATGAGTTTTCCTAAAGCGACCCCATTAGAAACACACACACACTCATACACACATACACATACACACTCATACACACATACACACACACACTCATACACACATACACACACATACACACTCATACACACACACACACACAAACTCAGAACACACATACACTCTTACACACAAACACACACACACACTCATACACACAATCACACTCATACACACACACACACACTCATACATATACACACTCATACATGCACACACTCATACACACATACACACACATACACACTCAGAAACAAACACACAAACTCAGAACACACATACACACTCATACACACACACATACACACTCATACACACACACACACTCAGAACACACACACACACACACTCATACACACACACTCATACACACATACACACTCATACACACACACATATACACACATACACACTCATACACACATACACACTCATACCGACATACACACTCATACACACATACACACACACACACACACTTAGAACACACACACACTCATACACACACATACACACTCATACACACATACACACACACACTCATACACTTACACACTCATACACACATACACACACTCATACACACATATACACTCATACACACACACACTCATACACACATACACACACACACTCATACACTTAAACACTCATACACACATACACACACACTCATACACACATATACACTCATACACACACACCCATACACACATACACACATACTCATACACACACACTCATATACCCCACACACACAAACTCATACACACATTCACACTCATACACACAATCACACTCATACACACAATCACAATCATACACACATACACACTCAAACATGTGATGACTTTTCCTACAGTGACCCCAACATTAGAAACATGTGATGAGTTTTCCTACAGCGACACCAACAATAGAAACATGATGAGTTTTCCTAAAAAGACCCCAACATTAGAAACATTTGATGACTTTTCCTAAAGTGACCCCAACATTAGAAACATGTGATGACTTTTCCTATAGTGACCCCAACATTAGAAACATGTGATGACTTTCCTACAATGACCCCAATATTAGAAACATGTGATGACTTTTCCTACAGCGACCCCAACATTAGAAACGTGATGTTTTCCTACATTGACCCCAACATTAGAAATATGTGATTACTTTCCTACAGTGACCCCGACATTAGAAGAATGTGATGACTTTTACTACAGCGACCCCATCATTAGAAACGTGATGAATTTTCTATAGTGACCCCAACATTAGAACCATGCGATGACTTTCCTATAGTGACACCCCACATTAGAAACATGTGATGACTTTCCCTACAGTGACCCCGACATTACAAACATGATGAGTTTTCCTAAAGTGACTCCAACATTAGAAGCATGTGATAACTTTTCCTACAGTGACCCCCACATTAGAAACATGTGATGAGCTTCCTACAGTGACCCCGACATTAGAACCATGTGATGAGTTTTCCTACGGTGACCCCAACATTAGAAACATGGGATGAGTTTTTCTACAGTGACCGAACCATTAGAAACATGTGGTGACCTTTTCTACAGCAACCCCAACATTAGAAATATGTAACAACTTTTCCTACAACGACCACCATATTAGAAACATATGAGGACTTTTCTACAGTGACCCCCAACTCTGGAAATATGTGATGACTTTTCCTACAGTGACCCCCACATTAGAAACATGTGATGACTTTTCCTACAGTGAACCCAACATTAGAAATATGTGAAGACTTTTCCTACAGCGACCCCAACATTAGAAACATGTGATGACTTTTCCTACAGTGACCCCAACATTAGAAACATGTGATGACTTTTCTACAGTGACCCCAACATTAGAAACATGTGATGACTTTTCCTACAGCCACCCCAACATTAGAAACGTGATGAATTTTCTACAGTGACCCCAAAATTAGTAACATGTGATAAGTTTTCCTACAGTGACCCCGACATTAGAAACGTAATGACATTTCTTCAGTGACCCCAGCATTAGTAAGATGTGATGGATTTTCCTACAGTGACCCCAACAATAGAAACATGATGAGTTTTCCTAAAAAGACCCCAACATTAGAAACATTTGATGACTTTTCCTAAAGTGACCCCAACATTAGAAACATGTGATGACTTTCCTAGGTTGACCCCGACATTAGAAACGTGATGACTTTCCCTACAGTGACCCCGACATTACAAACATGATGGGTGTTCCTACAGTGACCCCAACATTAGAACCATGATGAGTTTTCCTAAAGTGACCCCAACATTAGAAGCATGTGATGACATTTCCTACAGTGACCCCCACATTAGAAACATGTGATGACTTTTCCTACAGTGACCCCAAAATTAGAACCATGTGATGAGTTTTCCTACAGCGACCCCAACAATAGAAACATGATGAGTTATCCTAAAAAGACCCCAACATTAGAAACATTTGATGACTTTTCCTAAAGTGACCCCAACATTAGAAACATTTGATGACTTTTCCTATAGTGACCCCAACATTAGAAACATGTGATGACTTTCCTACAATGACCCCAATATTAGAAACATGTGATGACTTTTCCTACAGCGACCCCAGCATGACAAACATGTGATGACTTTTCCTACAGTGACCCCAACGTTAGAAACATGTGATGACTTTTCTTACAGTGATCCCAACATTAGAAACATGTAATGACTTTTCCGACAGCGACCCCAGCATGAGAAACACGTGATGACTTTTCCTACAGTGACCCCAACATTAGAAACATGTGATGACTTTTCCTACAGTGACCCCAACGTTAGAAACATGTGATGACTTTTCCTACAGCGACCCCAACATTAGAAACGTGATAAATTTTCTATAGTGACCCCAACATTAGAACCATGTGATGACTTTCCTATAGTGACACCCCACATTAGAAACATGTGATGAATTTTCCTACAGCGACCCCAACATTAGAAATATGTAATGACTTTTCCTACAGCGACCACAACATTAGAAACATATGAGGACTTTTCTACACTGACCCCAACTCTGGAAACATGTGATGACTTTTCCTACAGCGACCCCAATATTAGAAACATGTGATGACTTTTCCTGTAGTGACCCCAACATTTGAAACATGTGATGACTTTCCTACAATGACCCCCAATATTAGAAACATGTGATGACTTTTCCTACATCGACCCCAACATTAGAAACGTGATGTTTTCCTACAGTGACCCCAACATTAGAAATATGTGATTACTTTCCTACAGTGATCCCGACATTAGAAGAATGTGATGACTTTTACTACAGCGACCCCAACATTAGAAACGTGATGAATTTTCTATAGTGACCCCAACATTAGAACCATGTGATGACTTTCCTATAGTGACACCCCACATTAGAAACATGTGATGACTTTCCCTACAGTGACCCCGACATTACAAACATGATGAGTTTTCCTAAAGTGACTCCAACATTAGAAGCATGTTATAATTTTTCCTACAGTGACCCCCACATTAGAAACATGTGATGAGCTTCCTACAGTGACCCCGACATTAGATCCATGTGATGAGTTTTCCTACGGTGACCCAAACATTAGAAACATGGGAGGAGTTTTTCTACAGTGACCGAACCATTAGAAACATGTGGTGACCTTTTCTACAGCAACCCCAACATTAGAAATATGTAACAACTTTTCCTACAACGACCACCATATTAGAAACATATGAGGACTTTTCTACAGTGACCCCAACTCTGGAAATATGTGATGACTTTTCCTACAGTGACCCCCACATTGGAAACATGTGATGACTTTTCCTACAGTGACCCCAACAATAGAAACATGATGAGTTTTCCTAAAAAGACCCCAACATTAGAAACATTTGATGACTTTTCCTAAAGTGACCCCAACATTAGAAACATGTGATGACTTTCCTAGGTTGACCCCGACATTAGAAACGTGATGACTTTCCCTACAGTGACCCAGACATTACAAACATGATGGGTGTTCCTACAGTGACCGCAACATTAGAACCATGATGAGTTTTCCTAAAGTGACCCCAACATTAGAAGCATGTGATGACATTTCCTACAGTGACCCCCACATTAGAAACATGTGATGACTTTTCCTACAGTGACCCCAAAATTAGAACCATGTGATGAGTTTTCCTAAAGCGACCCCATTAGAAACACACACACACTCATACACACATACACATACACACTCATACACATACACACACACACACACACTCATACACACATACACACACATACACACTCATACACACACACGAACTCAGAACACACATACACTCTTACACACAAACACACACACACACTCATACACACATACACACTCATACACACACACACACACACTCATACATATTCACACTCATACATACACACACTCATACACACATAGACACACATACACACACACACATACACACTCATACACACACACACACACACTCAGAACACACACACACTCATACACACACACGCATACACACATACACACTCATACACACACACATATACACACATACACACTAATACAAACATACACACTCATACCGACATACACACTCATACACACATACACACACACACACACTTAGAACATACACACACACACTTATACACACACATACACACTCATACACACACACACACACTCATACACTTACACACTCATACACACATACACACACACTCATACACACATATACAGTCATACACACATATACACTCATACACACACACACTCATACACACATACACACACACACTCATACACTTAAACACTCATACACACATACACACACACTCATACACACATATACACTCATACACACACACACACCCATACACACATACATACACACTCATAAAAACACACACTCAAACACACACTCATATACACCACACACACACACACTCATACACACATTCACACTCATACACACAATCGCACTCATACACACAATCACAATCATACACACATACACACTCAAACATGTGATGAGTTTTCCTACAGTGACCCCAACATTAGAAACACGTGATCACTTTTCCTACAGTGACCCCAACATTAGAAACATGTGATGACTTTTCCTAAAGTGACCCCAACATTAGAAACATTTGATGACTTTTCCTATAGTGACCCCAACATTAGAAACATGTGATGACTTTCCTACAATGACCCCAATATTAGAAACATGTGATGACTTTTCCTACAGCGACCCCAGCATGAGAAACATGTGATGACTTTTCCTACAGTGACCCCAACGTTAGAAACATGTGATGACTTTTCTTACAGTGATCCCAACATTAGAAACATGTAATGACTTTTCCGACAGCGACCCCAGCATGAGAAACACGTGATGACTTTTCCTACAGTGACCCCAACATTAGAAACATGTGATGACTTTTCCTACAGTGACCCCAACGTTAGAAACATGTGATGACTTTTCCTACAGCGACCCCAACATTAGAAACGTGATAAATTTTCTATAGTGACCCCAACATTAGAACCATGTGATGACTTTCCTATAGTGACACCCCACATTAGAAATATGTGATGAATTTTCCTACAGCGACCCCAACATTAGAAATATGTAATGACTTTTCCTACAGCGACCACAACATTAGAAACATATGAGGACTTTTCTACACTGACCCCAACTCTGGAAACATGTGATGACTTTTCCTACAGCGACCCCAATATTAGAAACATGTGATGACTTTTCCTGTAGTGACCCCAACATTTGAAACATGTGATGACTTTCCTACAATGACCCCCAATATTAGAAACATGTGATGACTTTTCCTACATCGACCCCAACATTAGAAACGTGATGTTTTCCTACAGTGACCCCAACATTAGAAATATGTGATTACTTTCCTACAGTGATCCCGACATTAGAAGAATGTGATGACTTTTACTACAGCGACCCCAACATTAGAAACGTGATGAATTTTCTATAGTGACCCCAACATTAGAACCATGTGATGACTTTCCTATAGTGACACCCCACATTAGAAACATGTGATGACTTTCCCTACAGTGACCCCGACATTACAAACCTGATGAGTTTTCCTAAAGTGACTCCAACATTAGAAGCATGTTATAATTTTTCCTACAGTGACCCCCACATTAGAAACATGTGATGAGCTTCCTACAGTGACCCCGACATTAGATCCATGTCATGAGTTTTCCTACGGTGACCCCAACATTAGAAACATGGGATGAGTTTTTCTACAGTGACCGAACCATTAGAAACATGTGGTGACCTTTTCTACAGCAACCCCAACATTAGAAATATGTAACAACTTTTCCTACAACGACCACCATATTAGAAACATATGAGGACTTTTCTACAGTGACCCCAACTCTGGAAATATGTGATGACTTTTCCTACAGTGACCCCCACATTGGAAACATGTGATGACTTTTCCTACAGTGACCCCAACAATAGAAACATGATGAGTTTTCCTAAAAAGACCCCAACATTAGAAACATTTGATGACTTTTCCTAAAGTGACCCCAACATTAGAAACATGTGATGACTTTCCTAGGTTGACCCCGACATTAGAAACGTGATGACTTTCCCTACAGTGACCCAGACATTACAAACATGATGGGTGTTCCTACAGTGACCGCAACATTAGAACCATGATGAGTTTTCCTAAAGTGACCCCAACATTAGAAGCATGTGATGACATTTCCTACAGTGACCCCCACATTAGAAACATGTGATGACTTTTCCTACAGTGACCCCAAAATTAGAACCATGTGATGAGTTTTCCTAAAGCGACCCCATTAGAAACACACACACACTCATACACACATACACATACACACTCATACACATACACACACACACACACACACTCATACACACATACACACACATACACACTCATACACACACACGAACTCAGAACACACATACACTCTTACACACAAACACACACACACACTCATACACACATACACACTCATACACACACACACACACACTCATACATATTCACACTCATACATACACACACTCATACACATATAGACACACATACACACACACACATACACACTCATACACACACACACACACACTCAGAACACACACACACTCATACACACACACGCATACACACATACACACTCATACACACACACATATACACACATACACACTAATACAAACATACACACTCATACCGACATACACACTCATACACACATACACACACACACACACTTAGAACATACACACACACACTTATACACACACATACACACTCATACACACACACACACACTCATACACTTACACACTCATACACACATACACACACACTCATACACACATATACAGTCATACACACATATACACTCATACACACACACACTCATACACACATACACACACACACTCATACACTTAAACACTCATACACACATACACACACACTCATACACACATATACACTCATACACACACACACACCCATACACACATACATACACACTCATAAAAACACACACTCAAACACACACTCATATACACCACACACACACACACTCATACACACATTCACACTCATACACACAATCGCACTCATACACACAATCACAATCATACACACATACACACTCAAACATGTGATGAGTTTTCCTACAGTGACCCCAACATTAGAAACACGTGATCACTTTTCCTACAGTGACCCCAACATTAGAAACATGTGATGACTTTTCCTACAGTGACCCCAGCATGAGAAACATGTGATGACTTTTCCTACAGTGACCCCAAAATTAGAAACATGTGATGACTTTTCCTACAGTGACCCCAACGTTAGAAACATGTAACGACTTTCCCTACAGCGACCCCAACATTAGAAATATGTAATGACTTTTCCTACAGCGACCACAACATTATAAACATATGAGGACTTTTCTACACTGACCCCAACTCTGGAAACATTTGATGACTTTTCCTACAGCGACCCCAACATTAGAAACATTTGATGACTTTTCCTACAGTGACCCCAACATTAGAAACATGTGATGACTTTTCCGACAGCGACCCCAAAAGTAGAAATATGTATCGACTTTTCCTACAGCGACCCCAACATTAGAAACATGTGATGACTTTTCTACAGTGCCCCCAACATTAGAAACATGTGATGACTTTTCCTAAAGTGACCCCAAAATTAGAACCATGTGATGAGTTTTCCTAAAGCGACCAAATTAGAAACACACACACACTCATACACACATACACACACACACACACACACTCATACACACATACACACACATACACACTCATACACACACACAAACTCAGAACACACATACACTCTTACACACAAACACACACACACACTCATACACACATACACACTCATACACACACACACACACATACACACTCATACACACACACACACACAAACTCAGAACACACATACACTCTTACACACAAACACACACACACACTCATACACACAATCACACTCATACACACACACACACACTCATACATATACACACTCATACATGCACACACTCATACACACATACACACACATACACACTCAGAAACAAACACACAAACTCAGAACACACATACACACTCATACACACACACATACACACTCATACACACACACACACTCAGAACACACACACACACACACTCATACACACACACTCATACACACATACACACTCATACACACACACATATACACACATACACACTCATACACACATACACACTCATACCGACATACACACTCATACACACATACACACACACACACACACTTAGAACACACACACACTCATACACACACATACACACTCATACACACATACACACACACACTCATACACTTACACACTCATACACACATACACACACTCATACACACATATACACTCATACACACACACACTCATACACACATACACACACACACTCATACACTTAAACACTCATACACACATACACACACACTCATACACACATATACACTCATACACACACACCCATACACACATACACACATACTCATACACACACACTCATATACCCCACACACACAAACTCATACACACATTCACACTCATACACACAATCACACTCATACACACAATCACAATCATACACACATACACACTCAAACATGTGATGACTTTTCCTACAGTGACCCCAACATTAGAAACATGTGATGAGTTTTCCTACAGCGACACCAACAATAGAAACATGATGAGTTTTCCTAAAAAGACCCCAACATTAGAAACATTTGATGACTTTTCCTAAAGTGACCCCAACATTAGAAACATGTGATGACTTTTCCTATAGTGACCCCAACATTAGAAACATGTGATGACTTTCCTACAATGACCCCAATATTAGAAACATGTGATGACTTTTCCTACAGCGACCCCAACATTAGAAACGTGATGTTTTCCTACATTGACCCCAACATTAGAAATATGTGATTACTTTCCTACAGTGACCCCGACATTAGAAGAATGTGATGACTTTTACTACAGCGACCCCATCATTAGAAACGTGATGAATTTTCTATAGTGACCCCAACATTAGAACCATGCGATGACTTTCCTATAGTGACACCCCACATTAGAAACATGTGATGACTTTCCCTACAGTGACCCCGACATTACAAACATGATGAGTTTTCCTAAAGTGACTCCAACATTAGAAGCATGTGATAACTTTTCCTACAGTGACCCCCACATTAGAAACATGTGATGAGCTTCCTACAGTGACCCCGACATTAGAACCATGTGATGAGTTTTCCTACGGTGACCCCAACATTAGAAACATGGGATGAGTTTTTCTACAGTGACCGAACCATTAGAAACATGTGGTGACCTTTTCTACAGCAACCCCAACATTAGAAATATGTAACAACTTTTCCTACAACGACCACCATATTAGAAACATATGAGGACTTTTCTACAGTGACCCCCAACTCTGGAAATATGTGATGACTTTTCCTACAGTGACCCCCACATTAGAAACATGTGATGACTTTTCCTACAGTGAACCCAACATTAGAAATATGTGAAGACTTTTCCTACAGCGACCCCAACATTAGAAACATGTGATGACTTTTCCTACAGTGACCCCAACATTAGAAACATGTGATGACTTTTCTACAGTGACCCCAACATTAGAAACATGTGATGACTTTTCCTACAGCCACCCCAACATTAGAAACGTGATGAATTTTCTACAGTGACCCCAAAATTAGTAACATGTGATAAGTTTTCCTACAGTGACCCCGACATTAGAAACGTAATGACATTTCTTCAGTGACCCCAGCATTAGTAAGATGTGATGGATTTTCCTACAGTGACCCCAACAATAGAAACATGATGAGTTTTCCTAAAAAGACCCCAACATTAGAAACATTTGATGACTTTTCCTAAAGTGACCCCAACATTAGAAACATGTGATGACTTTCCTAGGTTGACCCCGACATTAGAAACGTGATGACTTTCCCTACAGTGACCCCGACATTACAAACATGATGGGTGTTCCTACAGTGACCCCAACATTAGAACCATGATGAGTTTTCCTAAAGTGACCCCAACATTAGAAGCATGTGATGACATTTCCTACAGTGACCCCCACATTAGAAACATGTGATGACTTTTCCTACAGTGACCCCAAAATTAGAACCATGTGATGAGTTTTCCTACAGCGACCCCAACAATAGAAACATGATGAGTTATCCTAAAAAGACCCCAACATTAGAAACATTTGATGACTTTTCCTAAAGTGACCCCAACATTAGAAACATTTGATGACTTTTCCTATAGTGACCCCAACATTAGAAACATGTGATGACTTTCCTACAATGACCCCAATATTAGAAACATGTGATGACTTTTCCTACAGCGACCCCAGCATGACAAACATGTGATGACTTTTCCTACAGTGACCCCAACGTTAGAAACATGTGATGACTTTTCTTACAGTGATCCCAACATTAGAAACATGTAATGACTTTTCCGACAGCGACCCCAGCATGAGAAACACGTGATGACTTTTCCTACAGTGACCCCAACATTAGAAACATGTGATGACTTTTCCTACAGTGACCCCAACGTTAGAAACATGTGATGACTTTTCCTACAGCGACCCCAACATTAGAAACGTGATAAATTTTCTATAGTGACCCCAACATTAGAACCATGTGATGACTTTCCTATAGTGACACCCCACATTAGAAACATGTGATGAATTTTCCTACAGCGACCCCAACATTAGAAATATGTAATGACTTTTCCTACAGCGACCACAACATTAGAAACATATGAGGACTTTTCTACACTGACCCCAACTCTGGAAACATGTGATGACTTTTCCTACAGCGACCCCAATATTAGAAACATGTGATGACTTTTCCTGTAGTGACCCCAACATTTGAAACATGTGATGACTTTCCTACAATGACCCCCAATATTAGAAACATGTGATGACTTTTCCTACATCGACCCCAACATTAGAAACGTGATGTTTTCCTACAGTGACCCCAACATTAGAAATATGTGATTACTTTCCTACAGTGATCCCGACATTAGAAGAATGTGATGACTTTTACTACAGCGACCCCAACATTAGAAACGTGATGAATTTTCTATAGTGACCCCAACATTAGAACCATGTGATGACTTTCCTATAGTGACACCCCACATTAGAAACATGTGATGACTTTCCCTACAGTGACCCCGACATTACAAACATGATGAGTTTTCCTAAAGTGACTCCAACATTAGAAGCATGTTATAATTTTTCCTACAGTGACCCCCACATTAGAAACATGTGATGAGCTTCCTACAGTGACCCCGACATTAGATCCATGTGATGAGTTTTCCTACGGTGACCCAAACATTAGAAACATGGGAGGAGTTTTTCTACAGTGACCGAACCATTAGAAACATGTGGTGACCTTTTCTACAGCAACCCCAACATTAGAAATATGTAACAACTTTTCCTACAACGACCACCATATTAGAAACATATGAGGACTTTTCTACAGTGACCCCAACTCTGGAAATATGTGATGACTTTTCCTACAGTGACCCCCACATTGGAAACATGTGATGACTTTTCCTACAGTGACCCCAACAATAGAAACATGATGAGTTTTCCTAAAAAGACCCCAACATTAGAAACATTTGATGACTTTTCCTAAAGTGACCCCAACATTAGAAACATGTGATGACTTTCCTAGGTTGACCCCGACATTAGAAACTTGATGACTTTCCCTACAGTGACCCAGACATTACAAACATGATGGGTGTTCCTACAGTGACCGCAACATTAGAACCATGATGAGTTTTCCTAAAGTGACCCCAACATTAGAAGCATGTGATGACATTTCCTACAGTGACCCCCACATTAGAAACATGTGATGACTTTTCCTACAGTGACCCCAAAATTAGAACCATGTGATGAGTTTTCCTAAAGCGACCCCATTAGAAACACACACACACTCATACACACATACACATACACACTCATACACATACACACACACACACACACTCATACACACATACACACACATACACACTCATACACACACACGAACTCAGAACACACATACACTCTTACACACAAACACACACACACACTCATACACACATACACACTCATACACACACACACACACACTCATACATATTCACACTCATACATACACACACTCATACACACATAGACACACATACACACACACACATACACACTCATACACACACACACACACACTCAGAACACACACACACTCATACACACACACGCATACACACATACACACTCATACACACACACATATACACACATACACACTAATACAAACATACACACTCATACCGACATACACACTCATACACACATACACACACACACACACTTAGAACATACACACACACACTTATACACACACATACACACTCATACACACACACACACACTCATACACTTACACACTCATACACACATACACACACACTCATACACACATATACAGTCATACACACATATACACTCATACACACACACACTCATACACACATACACACACACACTCATACACTTAAACACTCATACACACATACACACACACTCATACACACATATACACTCATACACACACACACACCCATACACACATACATACACACTCATAAAAACACACACTCAAACACACACTCATATACACCACACACACACACACTCATACACACATTCACACTCATACACACAATCGCACTCATACACACAATCACAATCATACACACATACACACTCAAACATGTGATGAGTTTTCCTACAGTGACCCCAACATTAGAAACACGTGATCACTTTTCCTACAGTGACCCCAACATTAGAAACATGTGATGACTTTTCCTAAAGTGACCCCAACATTAGAAACATTTGATGACTTTTCCTATAGTGACCCCAACATTAGAAACATGTGATGACTTTCCTACAATGACCCCAATATTAGAAACATGTGATGACTTTTCCTACAGCGACCCCAGCATGAGAAACATGTGATGACTTTTCCTACAGTGACCCCAACGTTAGAAACATGTGATGACTTTTCTTACAGTGATCCCAACATTAGAAACATGTAATGACTTTTCCGACAGCGACCCCAGCATGAGAAACACGTGATGACTTTTCCTACAGTGACCCCAACATTAGAAACATGTGATGACTTTTCCTACAGTGACCCCAACGTTAGAAACATGTGATGACTTTTCCTACAGCGACCCCAACATTAGAAACGTGATAAATTTTCTATAGTGACCCCAACATTAGAACCATGTGATGACTTTCCTATAGTGACACCCCACATTAGAAATATGTGATGAATTTTCCTACAGCGACCCCAACATTAGAAATATGTAATGACTTTTCCTACAGCGACCACAACATTAGAAACATATGAGGACTTTTCTACACTGACCCCAACTCTGGAAACATGTGATGACTTTTCCTACAGCGACCCCAATATTAGAAACATGTGATGACTTTTCCTGTAGTGACCCCAACATTTGAAACATGTGATGACTTTCCTACAATGACCCCCAATATTAGAAACATGTGATGACTTTTCCTACATCGACCCCAACATTAGAAACGTGATGTTTTCCTACAGTGACCCCAACATTAGAAATATGTGATTACTTTCCTACAGTGATCCCGACATTAGAAGAATGTGATGACTTTTACTACAGCGACCCCAACATTAGAAACGTGATGAATTTTCTATAGTGACCCCAACATTAGAACCATGTGATGACTTTCCTATAGTGACACCCCACATTAGAAACATGTGATGACTTTCCCTACAGTGACCCCGACATTACAAACCTGATGAGTTTTCCTAAAGTGACTCCAACATTAGAAGCATGTTATAATTTTTCCTACAGTGACCCCCACATTAGAAACATGTGATGAGCTTCCTACAGTGACCCCGACATTAGATCCATGTCATGAGTTTTCCTACGGTGACCCCAACATTAGAAACATGGGATGAGTTTTTCTACAGTGACCGAACCATTAGAAACATGTGGTGACCTTTTCTACAGCAACCCCAACATTAGAAATATGTAACAACTTTTCCTACAACGACCACCATATTAGAAACATATGAGGACTTTTCTACAGTGACCCCAACTCTGGAAATATGTGATGACTTTTCCTACAGTGACCCCCACATTGGAAACATGTGATGACTTTTCCTACAGTGACCCCAACAATAGAAACATGATGAGTTTTCCTAAAAAGACCCCAACATTAGAAACATTTGATGACTTTTCCTAAAGTGACCCCAACATTAGAAACATGTGATGACTTTCCTAGGTTGACCCCGACATTAGAAACGTGATGACTTTCCCTACAGTGACCCAGACATTACAAACATGATGGGTGTTCCTACAGTGACCGCAACATTAGAACCATGATGAGTTTTCCTAAAGTGACCCCAACATTAGAAGCATGTGATGACATTTCCTACAGTGACCCCCACATTAGAAACATGTGATGACTTTTCCTACAGTGACCCCAAAATTAGAACCATGTGATGAGTTTTCCTAAAGCGACCCCATTAGAAACACACACACACTCATACACACATACACATACACACTCATACACATACACACACACACACACACACTCATACACACATACACACACATACACACTCATACACACACACGAACTCAGAACACACATACACTCTTACACACAAACACACACACACACTCATACACACATACACACTCATACACACACACACACACACTCATACATATTCACACTCATACATACACACACTCATACACATATAGACACACATACACACACACACATACACACTCATACACACACACACACACACTCAGAACACACACACACTCATACACACACACGCATACACACATACACACTCATACACACACACATATACACACATACACACTAATACAAACATACACACTCATACCGACATACACACTCATACACACATACACACACACACACACTTAGAACATACACACACACACTTATACACACACATACACACTCATACACACACACACACACTCATACACTTACACACTCATACACACATACACACACACTCATACACACATATACAGTCATACACACATATACACTCATACACACACACACTCATACACACATACACACACACACTCATACACTTAAACACTCATACACACATACACACACACTCATACACACATATACACTCATACACACACACACACCCATACACACATACATACACACTCATAAAAACACACACTCAAACACACACTCATATACACCACACACACACACACTCATACACACATTCACACTCATACACACAATCGCACTCATACACACAATCACAATCATACACACATACACACTCAAACATGTGATGAGTTTTCCTACAGTGACCCCAACATTAGAAACACGTGATCACTTTTCCTACAGTGACCCCAACATTAGAAACATGTGATGACTTTTCCTACAGTGACCCCAGCATGAGAAACATGTGATGACTTTTCCTACAGTGACCCCAAAATTAGAAACATGTGATGACTTTTCCTACAGTGACCCCAACGTTAGAAACATGTAACGACTTTCCCTACAGCGACCCCAACATTAGAAATATGTAATGACTTTTCCTACAGCGACCACAACATTATAAACATATGAGGACTTTTCTACACTGACCCCAACTCTGGAAACATTTGATGACTTTTCCTACAGCGACCCCAACATTAGAAACATTTGATGACTTTTCCTACAGTGACCCCAACATTAGAAACATGTGATGACTTTTCCGACAGCGACCCCAAAAGTAGAAATATGTATCGACTTTTCCTACAGCGACCCCAACATTAGAAACATGTGATGACTTTTCTACAGTGCCCCCAACATTAGAAACATGTGATGACTTTTCCTAAAGTGACCCCAAAATTAGAACCATGTGATGAGTTTTCCTAAAGCGACCAAATTAGAAACACACACACACTCATACACACATACACACACACACACACACACTCATACACACATACACACACATACACACTCATACACACACACAAACTCAGAACACACATACACTCTTACACACAAACACACACACACACTCATACACACATACACACTCATACACACACACACACACTCATACATATACACACTCATACATACACACACTCATACACACATACACACGCATACACACTCAGAAACAAATTCACAAACTCAGAACACACATACACACTCATACACACACACGCATACACACATACACACTCATACACACACACATATACACACATACACACTTATACACACATACACACTCATACCGACATACACACTCATACACACATACACACACACACACACTTAGAACATACACACACACAAACTCATACACACACATACACACTCATACACACACACACACTCATACACTTACACACTCATACACACATACACACACACTCATACACACATATACACTCATACACACATATACACTCATACACACACACACTCATACACACATACACACACACACTCATACACTTAAACACTCATACACACATACACACACACTCATACACACATATACACTCATACACACACACACACCCATACACACATACATACACACTCATAAAAACACACACTCAAACACACACTCATATACACCACACACACACACACTCATACACACATTCACACTCATACACACAATCGCACTCATACACACAATCACAATCATACACACATACACACTCAAACATGTGATGAGTTTTCCTACAGTGACCCCAACATTAGAAACACGTGATCACTTTTCCTACAGTGACCCCAACATTAGAAACATGTGATGACTTTTCCTAAAGTGACCCCAACATTAGAAACATTTGATGACTTTTCCTATAGTGACCCCAACATTAGAAACATGTGATGACTTTCCTACAATGACCCCAATATTAGAAACATGTGATGACTTTTCCTACAGCGACCCCAGCATGAGAAACATGTGATGACTTTTCCTACAGTGACCCCAACGTTAGAAACATGTGATGACTTTTCTTACAGTGATCCCAACATTAGAAACATGTAATGACTTTTCCGACAGCGACCCCAGCATGAGAAACACGTGATGACTTTTCCTACAGTGACCCCAACATTAGAAACATGTGATGACTTTTCCTACAGTGACCCCAACGTTAGAAACATGTGATGACTTTTCCTACAGCGACCCCAACATTAGAAACGTGATAAATTTTCTATAGTGACCCCAACATTAGAACCATGTGATGACTTTCCTATAGTGACACCCCACATTAGAAATATGTGATGAATTTTCCTACAGCGACCCCAACATTAGAAATATGTAATGACTTTTCCTACAGCGACCACAACATTAGAAACATATGAGGACTTTTCTACACTGACCCCAACTCTGGAAACATGTGATGACTTTTCCTACAGCGACCCCAATATTAGAAACATGTGATGACTTTTCCTGTAGTGACCCCAACATTTGAAACATGTGATGACTTTCCTACAATGACCCCCAATATTAGAAACATGTGATGACTTTTCCTACATCGACCCCAACATTAGAAACGTGATGTTTTCCTACAGTGACCCCAACATTAGAAATATGTGATTACTTTCCTACAGTGATCCCGACATTAGAAGAATGTGATGACTTTTACTACAGCGACCCCAACATTAGAAACGTGATGAATTTTCTATAGTGACCCCAACATTAGAACCATGTGATGACTTTCCTATAGTGACACCCCACATTAGAAACATGTGATGAGCTTCCTACAGTGACCCCGACATTAGATCCATGTGATGAGTTTTCCTACGGTGACCCCAACATTAGAAACATGGGATGAGTTTTTCTACAGTGACCGAACCATTAGAAACATGTGGTGACCTTTTCTACAGCAACCCCAACATTAGAAATATGTAACAACTTTTCCTACAACGACCACCATATTAGAAACATATGAGGACTTTTCTACAGTGACCCCAACTCTGGAAATATGTGATGACTTTTCCTACAGTGACCCCCACATTGGAAACATGTGATGACTTTTCCTACAGTGACCCCAACAATAGAAACATGATGAGTTTTCCTAAAAAGACCCCAACATTAGAAACATTTGATGACTTTTCCTAAAGTGACCCCAACATTAGAAACATGTGATGACTTTCCTAGGTTGACCCCGACATTAGAAACGTGATGACTTTCCCTACAGTGACCCAGACATTACAAACATGATGGGTGTTCCTACAGTGACCGCAACATTAGAACCATGATGAGTTTTCCTAAAGTGACCCCAACATTAGAAGCATGTGATGACATTTCCTACAGTGACCCCCACATTAGAAACATGTGATGACTTTTCCTACAGTGACCCCAAAATTAGAACCATGTGATGAGTTTTCCTAAAGCGACCCCATTAGAAACACACACACACTCATACACACATACACATACACACTCATACACATACACACACACACACACACACTCATACACACATACACACACATACACACTCATACACACACACGAACTCAGAACACACATACACTCTTACACACAAACACACACACACACACATACACACATACACACTCATACACACACACACACACACTCATACATATTCACACTCATACATACACACACTCATACACACATAGACACACATACACACACACACATACACACTCATACACACACACACACACACTCAGAACACACACACACTCATACACACACACGCATACACACATACACACTCATACACACACACATATACACACATACACACTAATACAAACATACACACTCATACCGACATACACACTCATACACACATACACACACACACACACTTAGAACATACACACACACACTTATACACACACATACACACTCATACACACACACACACACTCATACACTTACACACTCATACACACATACACACACACTCATACACACATATACAGTCATACACACATATACACTCATACACACACACACTCATACACACATACACACACACACTCATACACTTAAACACTCATACACACATACACACACACTCATACACACATATACACTCATACACACACACACACCCATACACACATACATACACACTCATAAAAACACACACTCAAACACACACTCATATACACCACACACACACACACTCATACACACATTCACACTCATACACACAATCGCACTCATACACACAATCACAATCATACACACATACACACTCAAACATGTGATGAGTTTTCCTACAGTGACCCCAACATTAGAAACACGTGATCACTTTTCCTACAGTGACCCCAACATTAGAAACATGTGATGACTTTTCCTACAGTGACCCCAGCATGAGAAACATGTGATGACTTTTCCTACAGTGACCCCAAAATTAGAAACATGTGATGACTTTTCCTACAGTGACCCCAACGTTAGAAACATGTAACGACTTTCCCTACAGCGACCCCAACATTAGAAATATGTAATGACTTTTCCTACAGCGACCACAACATTATAAACATATGAGGACTTTTCTACACTGACCCCAACTCTGGAAACATTTGATGACTTTTCCTACAGCGACCCCAACATTAGAAACATGTGATGACTTTTCCTACAGTGACCCCAACATTAGAAACATGTGATGACTTTTCCGACAGCGACCCCAAAAGTAGAAATATGTATCGACTTTTCCTACAGCGACCCCAACATTAGAAACATGTGATGACTTTTCTACAGTGCCCCCAACATTAGAAACATGTGATGACTTTTCCTAAAGTGACCCCAAAATTAGAACCATGTGATGAGTTTTCCTAAAGCGACCAAATTAGAAACACACACACACTCATACACACATACACACACACACACACACACACACTCATACACACATACACACACATACACACTCATACACACACACAAACTCAGAACACACATACACTCTTACACACAAACACACACACACACTCATACACACATACACACTCATACACACACACACACACTCATACATATACACACTCATACATACACACACTCATACACACATACACAAGCATACACACTCAGAAACAAATTCACAAACTCAGAACACACATACACACTCATACACACACACGCATACACACATACACACTCATACACACACACATATACACACATACACACTTATACACACATACACACTCATACCGACATACACACTCATACACACATACACACACACACACACTTAGAACATACACACACACAAACTCATACACACACATACACACTCATACACACACACACACTCATACACTTACACACTCATACACACATACACACACACTCATACACACATATACACTCATACACACATATACACTCATACACACACACACTCATACACACATACACACACACACTCATACACTTAAACACTCATACACACATACACACACACTCATACAAACATATACACTCATACACACACACACACACACACACCCATACACACATACACACACACTCATAAAAACACACACTCAAACACACACTCATATACACCACACACACACACTCATACACACATTCACACTCATACACACAATCACACTCATACACACAATCACAATCATACACACATACACACTCAAACATGTGATGACTTTTCCTACAGTGACCCCAACATTAGAAACATGTGATGACTTTTCCTACAGTGACCCCAGCATGAGAAACATGTGATGACTTTTCCTACAGTGACCCCAAAAATAGAAACATGTGATGACTTTTCCTACAGTGACCCCAACGTTAGAAACATGTGATGACTTTTCCTACAGTGACCCCAACATTAGAAACATGTAATGACTTTTCCGACAGCGACCCCAGCATGAGAAACACGTGATGTCTTTTCCTACAGTGACCCCAACATTAGAAACATGTGATGACTTTTCCTACAGTGACCCCAACGTTAGAAACATGTGATGACTTTTCCTACAGCGACCCCAACATTAGAAACGTGATGCATTTTCTATAGTGACCCCAACATTAGAACCATGTGATGACTTTCCTATAGTGACACCCCACATTAGAAACATGTGATGACTTTTCCTACAGCGACCCCAACATTAGAAATATGTAATGACTTTTCCTACAGCGACCACAACATTAGAAACATATGAGGACTTTTCTACACTGACCCCAACTCTGGAAACATGTGATGACTTTTCCTACAGCGACCCCAACATTAGAAACATGTGATGACTTTTCCTGTAGTGACCCCAACATTAGAAACATGTGATGACTTTCCTACAATGACCCCAATATTAGAAACATGTGATGACTTTTCCTACAGCGACCCCAACATTAGAAACGTGATGTTTTCCTACAGTGACCCCAACATTAGAAATATGTGATTACTTTCCTACAGTGATCCCGACATTAGAAGAATGTGATGACTTTTACTACAGCGACCCCAACATTAGAAACGTGATGAATTTTCTATAGTGACCCCAACATTAGAACCATGTGATGACTTTCCTATAGTGACACCCCACATTAGAAACATGTGATGACTTTCCCTACAGTGACCCCGACATTACAAACATGATGAGTTTTCCTAAAGTGACTCCAACATTAGAAGCATGTGATAATTTTTCCTACAGTGACCCCCACATTAGAAACATGTGATGAGCTTCCTACAGTGACCCCGACATTAGATCCATGTGATGAGTTTTCCTACGGTGACCCCAACATTAGAAACATGGGATGAGTTTTTCTACAGTGACCGAACCATTAGAAACATGTGGTGACCTTTTCTACAGCAACCCCAACATTAGAAATATGTAACAACTTTTCCTACAACGACCAACATATTAGAAACATATGAGGACTTTTCTACAGTGACCCCAACTCCGGAAATATGTGATGACTTTTCCTACAGCGACCCCAACATTAGAAACGTGTGATGACTTTTCCTACAGTGACCCCAACATTAGAAACATGTGATGACTTTTCTACAGTGACCCCAACATTAGAAACGTGATGAATTTTCTACAGTGACCCCAAAATTAGTAACATGTGATAAGTTTTCCTACAGTGACCCCGACATTAGAAACGTGATGACTTTTCTTCAGTGACCCCAGCATTAGTAAGATGTGATGGATTTTCCTACAGTGACCCCAACAATAGAAACATGATGAGTTTTCCTAAAAAGACCCCAACATTAGAAACATTTGATGACTTTTCCTAAAGTGACCCCAACATTAGAAACATGTGATGACTTTCCTAGGTTGATCCCGACATTAGAAACGTGATGACTTTCCCTACAGTGATCCCGACATTACAAACATGATGGGTGTTCCTACAGTGACCCCAACATTAGAACCATGATGAGTTTTCCTAAAGTGACCCCAACATTAGAAGCATGTAATGACATTTCCTACAGGGACCCCCACATTAGAAACATGTGATGACTTTTCCTACAGTGACCCCAAAATTAGAACCATGTGATGAGTTTTCCTAAAGCGACCCCATTAGAAACACACACACACTCATACACACATACACATACACACTCATACACACATACACACACACACACTCATACACACATACACACACATACACACTCATACACACACACAAACTCAGAACACACATACACTCTTACACACAAACACACACACACACTCATACACACATACACACTCATACACACACACACACTCATATATATACACACTCATACATACACACACTCATACACACATACACACACATACACACTCAGAAACAAACACACAAACTCAGAACACACATACACACTCATACACACACACACATACACACTCATACACACACACACACACTCAGAACACACACACACACTCATACACACACACGCATACACACATACACACTCATACACACACACATATACACACATACACACTTATACACACATACACACTCATACCGACATACACACTCATACACACATACACACACACACACTTAGAACATACACACACACACACTCATACACACACACACACACACACACTCATACACTTACACACTCATACACACATACACACACACTCATACACACATATACAGTCATACACACATATACACTCATACACACACACACTCATACACACATACACACACACACTCATACACTTAAACACTCATACACACACACACACACACTCGTACAAACATATACACTCATACACACACACACACCCATACACACATACACACACACTCATAAAAACACACACTCAAACACACACTCATATACACATTCACACTCATACACACAATCACACTCATACACACAATCACAATCATACACACATACACACTCAAACATGTGATGAGTTTTCCTACAGTGACCCCAACATTAGAAACACGTGATGACTTTTCCTACAGTGACCCCAACGTTAGAAACATGTAGCGACTTTCCCTACAGCGACCCCAACATTAGAAATATGTAATGACTTTTCCTACAGCGACCACAACATTAGAAACATATGAGTACTTTTCTACACTGACCCCAACTCTGGAAACATGTGATGACTTTTCCTACAGCGACCCCAACATTAGAAACATGTGATGACTTTTCCTACAGTGACCCCAACATTAGAAACATGTGATGACTTTTCCGACAGCGACCCCAAAAGTAGAAATATGTATCGACTTTTCCTACAGCGACCCCAACATTAGAAACATGTGATGACTTTTCTACAGTGCCCCCAACATTAGAAACATGTGATGACTTTTCCTACAGTGACCCCAAAATTAGAACCATGTGATGAGTTTTCCTACAGTGACCCCAAAATTAGAACCATGTGATGAGTTTTCCTAAAGCGACCCCATTAGAAACACACACACACTCATACACACATACACATACACACACATACACACACACACACTCATACACACATACACACACATACACACTCATACACACACACAAACTCAGAACACACATACACTCTTACACACAAACACACACACACACCCATACACACATACACACTCATACACACACACACACACTCATATATATACACACTCATACATACACACACTCATACACACATACACACACATACACACTCAGAAACAAACACACAAACTCAGAACACACATACACACTCATACACACACACATACACACTCATACACACACACACACTCAGAACACACACACACACTCATACACACACACGCATACACACATACACACTCATACACACACACATATACACACATACACACTTATACACACATACACACTCATACCGACATACACACTCATACACACATACACACACACACACTTAGAACATACACACACACACACTCATACACACACACACACACACTCATACACTTACACACTCATACACACATACACACACACTCATACACAAATATACAGTCATACACACATATACACTCATACACACACACACTCATACACACATACACACACACACTCATACACTTAAACACTCATACACACACACACACACACTCGTACAAACATATACACTCATACACACACACACACCCATACACACATACACACACACTCATAAAAACACACACTCAAACACACACTCATATACACCACACACACACACACTCATACACACATTCACACTCATACACACAATCACACTCATACACACAATCACAATCATACACACATACACACTCAAACATGTGATGAGTTTTCCTACAGTGACCCCAACATTAGAAACACGTGATGACTTTTCCTACAGTGACCCCAACGTTAGAAACATGTAGCGACTTTCCCTACAGCGACCCCAACATTAGAAATATGTAATGACTTTTCCTACAGCGACCACAACATTAGAAACATATGAGTACTTTTCTACACTGACCCCAACTCTGGAAACATGTGATGACTTTTCCTACAGCGACCCCAACATTAGAAACATGTGATGACTTTTCCTACAGTGACCCCAACATTAGAAACATGTGATGACTTTTCCGACAGCGACCCCAAAGTAGAAATATGTATCGACTTTTCCTACAGCGACCCCAACATTAGAAACATGTGATGACTTTTCTACAGTGCCCCCAACATTAGAAACATGTGATGACTTTTCCTACAGTGACCCCAAAATTAGAACCATGTGATGAGTTTTCCTAAAGCGACCCCATTAGAAACACACACACACTCATACACACATACACATACACACTCATACACACATACACACACACACACACACACTCATACACACATACACACACATACACACTCATACACACACACAAACTCAGAACACACATACACTCTTACACACAAACACACACACACACTCATACACACATACACACTCATACACACACACACACACACACACACTCATACATATACACACTCATACATACACACACTCATACACACATACACACACATACACACTCAGAAACAAACACACAAACTCAGAACACACATACACACTCATACACACACACACATACACACTCATACACACACACACACACTCAGAACACACACACACACTCATACACACACACATATACACACATACACACTTATACACACATACACACTCATACCGACATACACACTCATACACACATACACACACACACACACACACTTAGAACATACACACACACACTCATACACACACATACACACTCATACACACACACACACACACACATACACTTACACACTCATACACACATACACACACACTCATACACACATATACACTCATACACACATATACACTCATACACACACACACTCATACACACATACACACACACACACTCATACACTTAAACACTCATACACACATACACACACACTCATACACACATATACACTCATACACACACACACCCATACACACATACACACACACTCATAAAAACACACACTCAAACACACACTCATATACACCACACACACACACACTCATACACACATTCACACTCATACACACAATCACACTCATACACACAATCACAATCATACACACATACACACTCAAACATGTGATGAGTTTTCTTACAGTGACCCCAACATTAGAAACACGTCAGGACTTTTCCTACAGTGACCCCAGCATGAGAAACATGTGATGACTTTTCCTACAGTGACCCCAAAATTAGAAACATGTGATGACTTTTCCTACAGTGACCCCAACGTTAGAAACATGTGATGACTTTTCCTACAGTGACGCCAACATTAGAAACATGTAATGACTTTTCCGACAGCGAGCCCAGCATGAGAAACACGTGATGACTTTTCCTACAGTGACCCCAACATTAGAAACATGTGATGACTTTTCCTACAGTGACCCCAACATTAGAAGCATGTGATGACTTTTCCGACAGCGACCCCAAAAGTAGAAATATGTATCGACTTTTCCTACAGCGACCCCAACATTAGAAACATGTGATGACTTTTCTACAGTGACCCCAACATTAGAACCATGTGATGACTTTCCCTACAGTGACCAAGACATTACAAACATGAAGAGTTTTCCTACAGTGACCCCAACATTAGAACTATGTGATGAGTTTTCCTACAGTGACCCCAACATTAGAAACATGGGATGAATTCTTCTACAGTGACCGAACCATTAGAAACATGTGGTGACCTTTTCTACAGCAAACCCAACATTAGAACCACGTGATGAATTTTCTATAATGACCCCAGCATTAGTAATATGTGATGACTTTTCCGACAGCGACCCAAAAAGTAGAAATATGTAACGACTTTCCCTACAGCGACCCCAACATTAGAAATATGTAATGACTTTTCCTACAGCGACCACAACATTAGAAACATATGAGGACTTTTCTACACTGACCCCAAACTCTGGAAACATGTGATGACTTTTCCTACAGCGACCCCAACATTAGAAACATGTGATGACTTTTCCTATAGTGACCCCAACATTAGAAACATGTGATGACTTTCCTACAAGGACCCCAATATTAGAAACTTGTGATGACTTTTCCTACAGCGACCCCAACATTAGAAATATGTGATTACTTTCCTACAGTGACCCCGACATTAGAAATATGTGATTACTTTCCTACAGTGACCCCGACATTAGAAGAATGTGATGACTTTTACTACAGCGACCCCAACATTAGAAACGTGATGAATTTTCTATAGTGACCCCAACATTAGAACCATGTGATGACTTTCCTATAGTGACACCCCACATTAGAAACATGTGATGAGTTTTCCTACAGTGACCCCCACATTAGAAACACGTGATGACTTTTCCTACAGTGACCCCAACATTAGAAACATGTGATGACTTTTCCTACAGTGACCCCGGCATGAGAAACATGTGATGACTTTTCCTACAGTGACCCCAAAATTAGAAACATGTGATGACTTTTCCTACAGTGACCCCAACGTTAGAAACATGTGATGACTTTTCCTACAGTGACCCCAACATTAGAAACATGTAATGACTTTTCCAACAGCGACCCCAGCATGAGAAACACGTGATGACTTTTCCTACAGTGACCCCAAAATTAGAAACGTGTGATGACTTTTCCTACAGTGACCCCAACGTTAGAAACATGTGATGACTTTTCCTACAGTGACCCCAACATTAGAAACATGTGATGACTTTTCCGACAGCGACCCCAAAAGTAGAAATATGTAACGACTTTTCCTACAGCGACCCCAACATTAGAAACATGTGATGACTTTTCTACAGTGACCCCAACATTAGAAACATGTGATGACGTTTCCTACAGCGACCCCAACATTAGAAACATGGGATGAATTCTTCTACAGTGACCGAACCATTAGAAACACGTGGTGACCTTTTCTACAGCAAACCCAACATTAGAACCACGTGATGAATTTTCTATAATGACCCCAGCATTAGTAATATGTGATGACTTTTCCTACAGTGACCCCAACATTAGAACCATGTGATGAGTTTTCCTACAGTGACCCCAACATTAGAAACATGTGATGACTTTTCATACAGCAACCCCTACATTAGAAACATGAGTTTTCCTACAGTGACCCCAACATTAGAAACATGTGATGACTTTTCCTACAGTTACCCCTACATTAGAAAAATGTGATGACTTTTCTACGGTGACCCCAACATTAGAAACATGTGATGACTTTTCCTACAGCGACCACAACATTAGAAATATGTGATGACTTTCCTAGAGTGACCCCGTCATTGGAAACATGTGATGACTTTCCCTACAGTGACCCCGACATTACAAACATGATGGATGTTCCTACAGTAACCCCAACATTACAACCATTGTGAGTTTTCCTAAGGTGACCCCATCATTAGAAGCGTGTGGTGATTTTTACTACAGTGACCCCAACATTAGAAACACGTGATGATTTTTCCTACAGTGACCCCAACATTAGAAACATGTGATGACTTTTCCTACAGTGACCCCAGCATGAGAAACATGTGATGACTTTTCCTACAGTGACCCCAAAATTAGAAACATGTGATGACTTTTCCTACAGTGACCCCAACGTTAGAAACATGTGATGACTTTTCCTACAGTGGCCCCAACATTAGAAATATGTAATGACTTTTCCGACAGCGACCCCAGCATGAGAAACATGTGATGACTTTTCCTACAGTGACCCCAAAATTGGAAACGTGGTGACTTTTCCTACAGTGACCCCAACGTTAGAAACATGTGATGACTTTTCCTACAGTGACCCCAACATTAGAAACATGTGATGACTTTTCCGACAGCGACCCCAAAAGCAGAAATATGTAACGACTTTTCCTACAGCGACCCCAACATTAGAAACATGTGATGACTTTTCCTACAGCGACCACAACATTAGAAATATGTGATGACTTTCCTAGAGTGACCCCGTCATTGGAAACATGTGATGACTTTCCCTACAGTGACCCCGACATTACAAACATGATGGATGTTCCTACAGTAACCCCAACATTACAACCATTGTGAGTTTTCCTAAGGTGACCCCATCATTAGAAGCGTGTGATGATTTTTACTACAGTGACCCCAACATTAGAAACACGTGATGATTTTTCCTACAGTGACCCCAACATTAGAAACATGTGATGACTTTTCCTACAGTGACCCCAGCATGAGAAACATGTGATGACTTTTCCTACAGTGACCCCAAAATTAGAAACATGTGATGACTTTTCCTACAGTGACCCCAACGTTAGAAACATGTGATGACTTTTCCTACAGTGGCCCCAACATTAGAAATATGTAATGACTTTTCCGACAGCGACCCCAGCATGAGAAACATGTGATGACTTTTCCTACAGTGACCCCAAAATTGGAAACGTGATGACTTTTCCTACAGTGACCCCAACGTTAGAAACATGTGATGACTTTTCCTACAGTGACCCCAAAATTAGAACCATGTGATGAGTTTTCCTAAAGCGACCCCATTAGAAACACACACACACTCATACACACATACACATACACACACATACACACACACACACTCATACACACATACACACACATACACACTCATACACACACACAAACTCAGAACACACATACACTCTTACACACAAACACACACACACACCCATACACACATACACACTCATACACACACACACACACTCATATATATACACACTCATACATACACACACTCATACACACATACACACACATACACACTCAGAAACAAACACACAAACTCAGAACACACATACACACTCATACACACACACATACACACTCATACACACACACACACTCAGAACACACACACACACTCATACACACACACGCATACACACATACACACTCATACACACACACATATACACACATACACACTTATACACACATACACACTCATACCGACATACACACTCATACACACATACACACACACACACTTAGAACATACACACACACACACTCATACACACACACACACACACTCATACACTTACACACTCATACACACATACACACACACTCATACACACATATACAGTCATACACACATATACACTCATACACACACACACTCATACACACATACACACACACACTCATACACTTAAACACTCATACACACACACACACACACTCGTACAAACATATACACTCATACACACACCCATACACACATACACAACACTCATAAAAACACACACTCAAACACACACTCATATACACCACACACACACACACTCATACACACATTCACACTCATACACACAATCACACTCATACACACAATCACAATCATACACACATACACACTCAAACATGTGATGAGTTTTCCTACAGTGACCCCAACATTAGAAACACGTGATGACTTTTCCTACAGTGACCCCAACGTTAGAAACATGTAGCGACTTTCCCTACAGCGACCCCAACATTAGAAATATGTAATGACTTTTCCTACAGCGACCACAACATTAGAAACATATGAGTACTTTTCTACACTGACCCCAACTCTGGAAACATGTGATGACTTTTCCTACAGCGACCCCAACATTAGAAACATGTGATGACTTTTCCTACAGTGACCCCAACATTAGAAACATGTGATGACTTTTCCGACAGCGACCCCAAAGTAGAAATATGTATCGACTTTTCCTACAGCGACCCCAACATTAGAAACATGTGATGACTTTTCTACAGTGCCCCCAACATTAGAAACATGTGATGACTTTTCCTACAGTGACCCCAAAATTAGAACCATGTGATGAGTTTTCCTAAAGCGACCCCATTAGAAACACACACACACTCATACACACATACACATACACACTCATACACACATACACACACACACACACACACACTCATACACACATACACACACATACACACTCATACACACACACAAACTCAGAACACACATACACTCTTACACACAAACACACACACACACTCATACACACATACACACTCATACACACACACACACACACACACACACACTCATACATATACACACTCATACATACACACACTCATACACACATACACACACATACACACTCAGAAACAAACACACAAACTCAGAACACACATACACACTCATACACACACACACATACACACTCATACACACACACACACACTCAGAACACACACACACACTCATACACACACACATATACACACATACACACTTATACACACATACACACTCATACCGACATACACACTCATACACACATACACACACACACACACTTAGAACATACACACACACACTCATACACACACATACACACTCATACACACACACACACACACACACATACACTTACACACTCATACACACATACACACACACTCATACACACATATACACTCATACACACATATACACTCATACACACACACACTCATACACACATACACACACACACACTCATACACTTAAACACTCATACACACATACACACACACTCATACACACATATACACTCATACACACACACACCCATACACACATACACACACACTCATAAAAACACACACTCAAACACACACTCATATACACCACACACACACACACTCATACACACATTCACACTCATACACACAATCACACTCATACACACAATCACAATCATACACACATACACACTCAAACATGTGATGAGTTTTCTTACAGTGACCCCAACATTAGAAACACGTCAGGACTTTTCCTACAGTGACCCCAGCATGAGAAACATGTGATGACTTTTCCTACAGTGACCCCAAAATTAGAAACATGTGATGACTTTTCCTACAGTGACCCCAACGTTAGAAACATGTGATGACTTTTCCTACAGTGACGCCAACATTAGAAACATGTAATGACTTTTCCGACAGCGAGCCCAGCATGAGAAACACGTGATGACTTTTCCTACAGTGACCCCAACATTAGAAACATGTGATGACTTTTCCTACAGTGACCCCAACATTAGAAGCATGTGATGACTTTTCCGACAGCGACCCCAAAAGTAGAAATATGTATCGACTTTTCCTACAGCGACCCCAACATTAGAAACATGTGATGACTTTTCTACAGTGACCCCAACATTAGAACCATGTGATGACTTTCCCTACAGTGACCAAGACATTACAAACATGAAGAGTTTTCCTACAGTGACCCCAACATTAGAACTATGTGATGAGTTTTCCTACAGTGACCCCAACATTAGAAACATGGGATGAATTCTTCTACAGTGACCGAACCATTAGAAACATGTGGTGACCTTTTCTACAGCAAACCCAACATTAGAACCACGTGATGAATTTTCTATAATGACCCCAGCATTAGTAATATGTGATGACTTTTCCGACAGCGACCCAAAAAGTAGAAATATGTAACGACTTTCCCTACAGCGACCCCAACATTAGAAACATGTGATGACTTTTCCTACAGTTACCCCTACATTAGAAAAAAGTGATGACTTTTCTACGGTGACCCCTACATTAGAAACATGTGATGACTTTTCCTACAGCGACCCCAACATTAGAAATATGTGATTACTTTCCTACAGTGACCCCGACATTAGAAATATGTGATTACTTTCCTACAGTGACCCCGTCATTGGAAACATGTGATGACTTTCCCTACAGTGACCCCGACATTACAAACATGATGGATGTTCCTACAGTAACCCCAACATTACAACCATTGTGAGTTTTCCTAAGGTGACCCCATCATTAGAAGCGTGTGATGATTTTTACTACAGTGACCCCAACATTAGAAACATGTGTTGACTTTCCTGCAGTGACCCCAACATTAGAAACATGTGATGACTTTCCTATAGTGACACCCCACGTTAGAAACATGTGATGACTTTCCCTACAGTGACCCCGACGTTACAAACATGATGAGTTTTCCTAAAGTGACCCCAACATTAGAAGCATGTGATAACTTTTCCTACAGTGACCCCCACATTAGAAACATGTGATGAGCTTCCTACAGTGATCCCGACATTAGAACCATGTGATGAGTTTTCCTAAAGCGACCCCATTAGAAACACACACACACTCATACACACATACACACTCATACACACATACACACACACACTCATACACTTACACACTCATACACACATACACACACACTCATACACACATATACACTCATACACACATATACACTCATACAAACACACAGTCATACACACATATACACACTCATACTCACGTACACACACACACTCATACACTTAAACACTCATACACACATACACACACACCCATACACACACACACTCATAAAAACACACACTCAAACACACACTCATATACACCACACACACACACTCATACACACATTCACACTCATACACACAATCACACTCATACACACATACACACTCAAACATGTGATGAGTTTTCCTACAGTGACCCCCACATTAGAAACACGTGATGACTTTTCCTACAGTGACCCCAACATTAGAAACATGTGATGACTTTTCCTACAGTGACCCCGGTATGAGAAACATGTGATGACTTTTCCTACAGTGACCCCAAAATTAGAAACATGTGATGACTTTTCCTACAGTGACCCCAACGTTAGAAACATGTGATGACTTTTCCTACAGTGACCCCAACATTAGAAACATGTAATGACTTTTCCGACAGCGACCCCAGCATGAGAAACACGTGATGACTTTTCCTACAGTGACCCCAAAATTAGAAACATGTGATGACTTTTCCTACAGTGACCCCAACGTTAGAAACATGTGATGACTTTTCCTACAGTGACCCCAACATTAGAAACATGTGATGACTTTTCCGACAGCGACCCCAAAAGTAGAAATATGTAACGACTTTTCCTACAGCGACCCCAACAATAGAAACATGTGATGACTTTTCTACAGTGACCCCAACATTAGAAACATGTGATGACTTTTCTACAGTGACCCCAACATTAGAAACATGTGATGACTTTTCCTACAGCGACCCCAACATTAGAAACATGTGATGACTTTTCTACGGTGACCCCAACATTAGAAACATGTGATGACGTTTCCTACAGCGACCCCAACATTAGAAACGTGATGAGCTTCCTACAGCGACCCCAACATTAGAAACGTGATGAATTTTCTACAGAGACCCCAGCATTAGTAAGTTGTGGTGAATTTTCCTACAGTGACCCCAACACTAGAAACATGTGATAACTTTTTCTACAGTGACCCCAACATTAGAAACATGTGATGACTTTTCTACAGTGACCCCAACATTAGAAACATGTGATGACTTTTCCTACAGCGACCCCAACATTAGAAACATGTGATGACTTTTCTACGGTGACCCCAACATTAGAAACATGTGATGACTTTTCCTACAGCGACCACAACATTAGAAATATGTGATGACTTTCCTAGAGTGACCCCGTCATTGGAAACATGTGATGACTTTCCCTACAGTGACCCCGACATTACAAACATGATGGATGTTCCTACAGTAACCCCAACATTACAACCATTGTGAGTTTTCCTAAGGTGACCCCATCATTAGAAGCGTGTGATGATTTTTACTACAGTGACCCCAACATTAGAAACATGTGTTGACTTTCCTGCAGTGACCCCAACATTAGAAACATGTGATGACTTTCCTATAGTGACACCCCACGTTAGAAACATGTGATGACTTTCCCTACAGTGACCCCGACGTTACAAACATGATGAGTTTTCCTAAAGTGACCCCAACATTAGAAGCATGTGATAACTTTTCCTACAGTGACCCCCACATTAGAAACATGTGATGAGCTTCCTACAGTGACCCCGACATTAGAACCATGTGATGAGTTTTCCTAAAGCGACCCCATTAGAAACACACACACACTCATACACACATACACACTCATACACACATACACACACACACTCATACACTTACACACTCATACACACATACACACACACTCATACACACATATACACTCATACACACATATACACTCATACAAACACACAGTCATACACACATATACACACTCATACTCACGTACACACACACACTCATACACTTAAACACTCATACACACATACACACACACCCATACACACACACACTCATAAAAACACACACTCAAACACACACTCATATACACCACACACACACACTCATACACACATTCACACTCATACACACAATCACACTCATACACACATACACACTCAAACATGTGATGAGTTTTCCTACAGTGACCCCCACATTAGAAACACGTGATGACTTTTCCTACAGTGACCCCAACATTAGAAACATGTGATGACTTTTCCTACAGTGACCCCGGTATGAGAAACATGTGATGACTTTTCCTACAGTGACCCCAAAATTAGAAACATGTGATGACTTTTCCTACAGTGACCCCAACGTTAGAAACATGTGATGACTTTTCCTACAGTGACCCCAACATTAGAAACATGTAATGACTTTTCCGACAGCGACCCCAGCATGAGAAACACGTGATGACTTTTCCTACAGTGACCCCAAAATTAGAAACATGTGATGACTTTTCCTACAGTGACCCCAACGTTAGAAACATGTGATGACTTTTCCTACAGTGACCCCAACATTAGAAACATGTGATGACTTTTCCGACAGCGACCCCAAAAGTAGAAATATGTAACGACTTTTCCTACAGCGACCCCAACAATAGAAACATGTGATTACTTTTCTACAGTGACCCCAACATTAGAAACATGTGATGACGTTTCCTACAGCGACCCCAACATTAGAAACGTGATGAATTTTCTACAGAGACCCCAGCATTAGAAACATGTGATGACTTTTCCTACAGCGACCCCAACATTAGAAACATGTGATGAATTTTCCTATAGTGACTCCAACATTAGAAACATGTGATGACTTTCCTACAGTGACCCCAACATTAGAAACATTTGATGACTTTTCCTACAGCGACCCCAACATTAGAAACGTGATGTTTTCCTACAGTGACCCCAACATTAGAAATATGTGATTACTTTCCTACAGTGACCCCGACATTAGAAATATGTGATTACTTTCCTACAGTGACCCCAACATTAGAAGAATGTGATGACTTTTACTACAGCGATCCCAACATTAGAAACATGATGAGTTTTCCTAAAGTGACCCCAACATTAGAAACGTGATGAATTTCCTACAGTGACCCCAACATTAGAACCATGTGATGACTTTCCTTACAGTGACCAAGACATTAAAAACATGAAGAGTTTTCCTACAGTGACCCCAACATTAGAACTATGTGATGAGTTTTCCTACAGTGACCCCAACATTAGAAACATGGGATGAATTCTTCTACAGTGACCGAACCATTAGAAACATGTGGTGACCTTTTCTACAGCAAACCCAACATTAGAACCACGTGATGAATTTTCTATAATGACCCCAGCATTAGTAATATGTGATGACTTTTCCGACAGCGACCCAAAAAGTAGAAATATGTAACGACTTTCCCTACAGCGACCCCAACATTAGAAACATGTGATGACTTTTCCTACAGTTACCCCTACATTAGAAAAAAGTGATGACTTTTCTACGGTGACCCCTACATTAGAAACATGTGATGACTTTTCCTACAGCGACCCCAACATTAGAAATATGTGATTACTTTCCTACAGTGACCCCGACATTAGAAATATGTGATTACTTTCCTACAGTGACCCCGACATTAGAAGAATGTGATGACTTTTACTACAGCGATCCCAACATTAGAAACATGATGAGTTTTCCTAAAGTGACCCCAACATTAGAAACGTGATGAATTTCCTACAGTGACCCCAACATTAGAACCATGTGATGACTTTCCCTACAGTGACCAAGACATTACAAACGTGAAGAGTTTTCCTACAGTGACCCCAACATTAGAACTATGTGATGAGTTTTCCTACAGTGACCCCAACATTAGAAACATGGGATGAATTCTTCTACAGTGACCGAACCATTAGAAACACGTGGTGACCTTTTCTACAGTGACCCCAACATTAGAAACATGTGATGACTTTTCTACAGTGACCCCAAAATTAGTAACATGTGATAAGTTTTCCTACAGTGACCCCGACATTAGAAACGTGATGACTTTTCTTCAGTTACCCCAGCATTAGTAAGATGTGATGAATTTTCCTACAGTGACCCCAACAATAGAAACATGATGAGTTTTCCTAAAAAGACGCCAACATTAGAAACATTTGATGACTTTTCCTAAAGTGACCCCAACATTAGAAACATGTGATGACTTTCCTAGGTTGACCCCGACATTAGAAACGTGATGACTTTCCCTACAGTGACCCCGACATTACAAACATGATGGGTGTTCCTACAGTGACCCCAACATTAGAACCATGATGAGTTTTCCTAAAGTGACCCCAACATTAGAAGCATGTGATGACATTTCCTACAGTGACCCCCACATTAGAAACATGTGATGACTTTCCTACAGTGACCCCAACATTAGAAACATGTGATGACTTTTCCTACAGTGACCCCAAAATTAGAACCATGTGATGAGTTTTCCTAAAGCGACCCCATTAGAAACACACACACACTCATACACACATACATACACACACACTCATACACACATACATACACACACACTCATACACACATACACACACATACACACTCATGCACACACACAAACTCAGAACACACATACACTCTTACACACAAACACACACACACTCATACACACATACACACTCATACACACACACACACACACTCATACATATACACACTCATACATACACACACTCATACACACATACACACACATACACATTCAGAATAAAACACACAAACTCAGAACACACATACACACTCATACACACACACACATACACACTCATACACACACACACACACACACACACAGAACACACACACACACACACACACTCATACAAACACACGCATACACACATACACACTCATACACACACACATATACACACATACACACTTATACACACAGACACACTCATACCGACATACACACTCATACACACATACACACACACACACACACTTAGAACACACACACACACACACACACACTCATACACACACATACACACTCATACACACATACACACACACACTCATACACTCACACACTCATACACACATACACACACACTCATACACACATATACACACTCATACTCACATATATACTCACACACACACACACACTCATACACACATATACAAACTCATACTCACATACACACACACACTCATACATTTAAACACTCATGCACACATACACACACACATACACACATATACACTCATACACACACACACCCATACACACATACACACACACTCATAAAAACACACACTCAAACACACACTCATATACACCACACACACACACTCATACACACATTCACACTCATACACACAATCACACTCATACACACAATCACAATCATACACACATACACACTCAAACATGTGATGAGTTTTCCTACAGTGACCCCAACATTAGAAACACGTGATGATTTTTCCTACAGTGACCCCAACATTAGAAACATGTGATGACTTTTCCTACAGTGACCCCAGCATGAGAAACATGTGATGACTTTTCCTACAGTGACCCCAAAATTAGAAACATGTGATGACTTTTCCTACAGTGACCCCAACGTTAGAAACATGTGATGACTTTTCCTACAGTGGCCCCAACATTAGAAATATGTAATGACTTTTCCGACAGCGACCCCAGCATGAGAAACATGTGATGACTTTTCCTACAGTGACCCCAAAATTGGAAACGTGATGACTTTTCCTACAGTGACCCCAACGTTAGAAACATGTGATGACTTTTCCTACAGTGACCCCAACATTAGAAACATGTGATGACTTTTCCGACAGCGACCCCAAAAGCAGAAATATGTAACGACTTTTCCTACAGCGACCCCAACATTAGAAACATGTGATGACTTTTCTACAGTGACCCCAACATTAGAAACATGTGATGACGTTTCCTACAGCGACCCCAACATTAGAAACGTGATGAATTTTCTACAGAGACCCCAGCATTAGTAAGTTGTGGTGAATTTTCCTACAGTGACCCCAACACTAGAAACATGTGATAACTTTTTCTACAGTGACCCCAACATTAGAAACATGTGATGACTTTTCTACAGTGACCCCAACATTAGAAACATGTGATGACTTTTCCTACAGCGACCCCAACATTAGAAACATGTGATGACTTTTCCTATAGTGACCCCAACATTAGAAACATGTGATGACTTTCCTACAGTGACCCCAACATTAGAAACATGTGATGACTTTTCCTACAGCGACCCCAACATTAGAAACGTGATGTTTTCCTACAGTGACCCCAACATTAGAAATATGTGATTACTTTCCTACAGTGACCCCGACATTAGAAATATGTGATTACTTTCCTACAGTGACCCCGACATTAGAAGAATGTGATGACTTTTACTACAGCGATCCCAACATTAGAAACATGATGAGTTTTCCTAAAGTGACCCCAACATTAGAAACGTGATGAATTTCCCTACAGTGACCAAGACATTAGAACCATGTGATGACTTTCCTTACAGTGACCAAGACATTACAAACATGAAGAGTTTTCCTACAGTGACCCGAACATTAGAACTATGTGATGAGTTTTCCTACAGTGACCGAACCATTAGAAACATGTGGTGACCTTTTCTACAGCAAACCCAACATTAGAACCACGTGATGAATTTTCTATAATGACCCCAGCATTAGTAATATGTGATGACTTTTCCTACAGTGACCCCAACATTAGAACCATGTGATGAGTTTTCCTACAGTGACCCCAACATTAGAAACATGTGATGACTTTTCATACAGCAACCCCTACATTAGAAACATGAGTTTTCCTACAGTGACCCCAACATTAGAAACATGTGATGACTTTCCTTACAGTGACCAAGACATTACAAACATGAAGAGTTTTCCTACAGTGACCCCAACATTAGAACTATGTGATGAATTTTCCTACAGTGACCCCAACATTAGAAACATGTGATGACTTTTCATACAGCAACCCCTACATTAGAAACATGAGTTTTCCTACAGTGACCCCAACATTAGAAACATGTGATGAGTTTTCCTACAGTGACCCCAACATTAGAAACATGTGATGACTTTTCATACAGCGACCCCTACATTAGAAACATGGGTTTTCCTAAAGTGACCCCATCATTAGAACCATGTTATGACTTTTCCTAAAGTGACCCCAAGTTAGAAACATGTGATGACTTTCCTAGCGTGACCCCGTCATTGGAAACATGTGATGACTTTCCCTACAGTGACCCCGACATTACAAACATGATGGGTGTTCCTACAGTAACCCCAACATTACAACCATTGTGAGTTTTCCTAAGGTGACCCCATCATTAGAAGCGTGTGATGATTTTTACTACAGTGACCCCAACATTAGAAACGTGTTGACTTTCCTGCAGTGACCCCAACATTAGAAACATGTGATGACTTTCCTATAGTGACACCCCACATTAGAAACATGTGATGACTTTCCCTACAGTGACCCCGACATTACAAACATGATGAGTTTTCCTAAAGTGACCCCAACATTAGAAGCATGTGATAACTTTTCCTACAGTGACCCCCACATTAGAAACATGTGATGAGCTTCCTACAGTGACCCCGACATTAGAACCATGTGATGAGTTTTCCTAAAGCGACCCCATTAGAAACACACACACACTCATACACACATACACATACACACTCATACACACATACACACACACACTCATACACACATACACACACATACACACTCATACACACACACAAACTCAGAACACACATACACTCTTACACACAAACACACACACTCATACACACATACACACTCATTCACACACACACACACACACTCATACACACACACGCATACACACATACACACTCATACACACACACATATACACACATACACACTTATACACACATACACACTCATACCGACATACACACTCATACACACATACACACACACACACACACACACACATTTAGAATACACACACACACACTCATACACACACATACACACTCATACACACATACACACACACACTCATACACTTACACACTCATACACACATACACACACACTCATACACACATATACACTCATACACACATATACACTCATACACACACACACTCATACACACATATACACACTCATACTCACATACACACACACACTCAGACACTTAAACACTCATACACACATACACACACACTCATACACACATATACACTCATACACACACACACACCCATACACACATACACACACACTCATAAAAACACACACTCAAACACACACTCATATACACCACACACACACACACTCATACACACATTCACACTCATACACACAATCACACTCATACACACAATCACAATCATACACACATACACACTCAAACATGTGATGAGTTTTCCTACAGTGACCCCAGCATGAGAAACATGTGATGACTTTTCCTACAGTGACCCCAAAATTAGAAACATGTGATGACTTTTCCTACAGTTACCCCAACGTTAGAAACATGTGATGACTTTTCCTACAGTGACCCCAACATTAGAAACATGTAATGACTTTTCCGACAGCGACCCCAGCATGAGGAACACGTGATGACTTTTCCTACAGTGACCCCAAAATTAGAAACATGTGATGACTTTTCCTACAGTGACCCCAACGTTAAAAACATGTGATGACTTTTCCTACAGTGACCCCAACATTAGAAACGTGATGACTTTTCCGACAGCGACCCCAAAAGTAGAAATATGTAACGACTTTTCCTACAGCGACCCCAACATTAGAAACATGTGATGACTTTTCTACAGTGACCCCAACATTAGAAACATGTGATGACGTTTCCTACAGCGACCCCAACATTAGAAACGTGATGAATTTTCTACAGAGACCCCAGCATTAGTAAGTTGTGGTGAATTTTCCTACAGTGACCCCAACACTAGAAACATGTGATAACTTTTCCTACAGTGACCCCAAAATTAGAAACATGTGATGACTTTTCTACAGTGACCCCAACATTAGAAACATGTGATGACTTTTCCTACAGCGACCCCAACATTAGAAACATGTGATGACTTTTCCTATAGTGACCCCAACATTAGAAACATGTGATGACTTTCCTACAGTGACCCCAACATTAGAAACATGTGATGGCTTTTCCTACAGCGACCCCAACATTAGAAACATGTGATGAATTTTCCTATAGTGACTCCAACATTAGAAACATGTGATGACTTTCCTACAGTGACCCCAACATTAGAAACATGTGATGACTTTTCCTACAGCGACCCCAACATTAGAAACGTGATGTTTTCCTACAGTGACCCCAACATTAGAAATATGTGATTACTTTCCTACAGTGACCCCGACATTAGAAATATGTGATTACTTTCCTACAGTGACCCCAACATTAGAAGAATGTGATGACTTTTACTACAGCGATCCCAACATTAGAAACATGATGAGTTTTCCTAAAGTGACCCCAACATTAGAAACGTGATGAATTTCCTACAGTGACCCCAACATTAGAACCATGTGATGACTTTCCTTACAGTGACCAAGACATTAAAAACATGAAGAGTTTTCCTACAGTGACCCCAACATTAGAACTATGTGATGAGTTTTCCTACAGTGACCCCAACATTAGAAACATGGGATGAATTCTTCTACAGTGACCGAACCATTAGAAACATGTGGTGACCTTTTCTACAGCAAACCCAACATTAGAACCACGTGTTGAATTTTCTATAATGACCCCAGCATTAGTAATATGTGATGACTTTTCCGACAGCGACCCAAAAAGTAGAAATATGTAACGACTTTCCCTACAGCGACCCCAACATTAGAAACATGTGATGACTTTTCCTACAGTTACCCCTACATTAGAAAAAAGTGATGACTTTTCTACGGTGACCCCTACATTAGAAACATGTGATGACTTTTCCTACAGCGACCCCAACATTAGAAATATGTGATTACTTTCCTACAGTGACCCCGACATTAGAAATATGTGATTACTTTCCTACAGTGACCCCGACATTAGAAGAATGTGATGACTTTTACTACAGCGATCCCAACATTAGAAACATGATGAGTTTTCCTAAAGTGACCCCAACATTAGAAACGTGATGAATTTCCTACAGTGACCCCAACATTAGAACCATGTGATGACTTTCCCTACAGTGACCAAGACATTACAAACGTGAAGAGTTTTCCTACAGTGACCCCAACATTAGAACTATGTGATGAGTTTTCCTACAGTGACCCCAACATTAGAAACATGGGATGAATTCTTCTACAGTGACCGAACCATTAGAAACACGTGGTGACCTTTTCTACAGTGACCCCAACATTAGAAACATGTGATGACTTTTCTACAGTGACCCCAAAATTAGTAACATGTGATAAGTTTTCCTACAGTGACCCCGACATTAGAAACGTGATGACTTTTCTTCAGTTACCCCAGCATTAGTAAGATGTGATGAATTTTCCTACAGTGACCCCAACAATAGAAACATGATGAGTTTTCCTAAAAAGACGCCAACATTAGAAACATTTGATGACTTTTCCTAAAGTGACCCCAACATTAGAAACATGTGATGACTTTCCTAGGTTGACCCCGACATTAGAAACGTGATGACTTTCCCTACAGTGACCCCGACATTACAAACATGATGGGTGTTCCTACAGTGACCCCAACATTAGAACCATGATGAGTTTTCCTAAAGTGACCCCAACATTAGAAGCATGTGATGACATTTCCTACAGTGACCCCCACATTAGAAACATGTGATGACTTTCCTACAGTGACCCCAACATTAGAAACATGTGATGACTTTTCCTACAGTGACCCCAAAATTAGAACCATGTGATGAGTTTTCCTAAAGCGACCCCATTAGAAACACACACACACTCATACACACATACACATACACACTCATACACACATACATACACACACACTCATACACACATACACACACATACACACTCATACACACACACAAACTCAGAACACACATACACTCTTACACACAAACACACACACACTCATACACACATACACACTCATACACACACACACACACTCATACATATACACACTCATACATACACACACTCATACACACATACACACACATACACATTCAGAATAAAACACACAAACTCAGAACACACATACACACTCATACACACACACACATACACACTCATACACACACACACACACACACACAGAACACACACACACACACACACTCATACAAACACACGCATACACACATACACACTCATACACACACACATATACACACATACACACTTATACACACAGACACACTCATACCGACATACACACTCATACACACATACACACACACACACACACTTAGAACACACACACACACACACACACTCATACACACACATACACACTCATACACACATACACACACACACTCATACACTCACACACTCATACACACATACACACACACTCATACACACATATACACACTCATACTCACATATATACTCACACACACACACACACTCATACACACATATACAAACTCATACTCACATACACACACACACTCATACATTTAAACACTCATGCACACATACACACACACACATACACACATATACACTCATACACACACACACCCATACACACATACACACACACTCATAAAAACACACACTTAAACACACACTCATATACACCACACACACACACTCATACACACATTCACACTCATACACACAATCACACTCATACACACAATCACAATCATACACACATACACACTCAAACATGTGATGAGTTTTCCTACAGTGACCCCAACATTAGAAACACGTGATGATTTTTCCTACAGTGACCCCAACATTAGAAACATGTGATGACTTTTCCTACAGTGACCCCAGCATGAGAAACATGTGATGACTTTTCCTACAGTGACCCCAAAATTAGAAACATGTGATGACTTTTCCTACAGTGACCCCAACGTTAGAAACATGTGATGACTTTTCCTACAGTGGCCCCAACATTAGAAATATGTAATGACTTTTCCGACAGCGACCCCAGCATGAGAAACATGTGATGACTTTTCCTACAGTGACCCCAAAATTGGAAACGTGGTGACTTTTCCTACAGTGACCCCAACGTTAGAAACATGTGATGACTTTTCCTACAGTGACCCCAACATTAGAAACATGTGATGACTTTTCCGACAGCGACCCCAAAAGCAGAAATATGTAACGACTTTTCCTACAGCGACCCCAACATTAGAAACATGTGATGACTTTTCTACAGTGACCCCAACATTAGAAACATGTGATGACGTTTCCTACAGCGACCCCAACATTAGAAACGTGATGAATTTTCTACAGAGACCCCAGCATTAGTAAGTTGTGGTGAATTTTCCTACAGTAACCCCAACACTAGAAACATGTGATAACTTTTTCTACAGTGACCCCAACATTAGAAACATGTGATGACTTTTCTACAGTGACCCCAACATTAGAAACATGTGATGACTTTTCCTACAGCGACCCCAACATTAGAAACATGTGATGACTTTTCCTATAGTGACCCCAACATTAGAAACATGTGATGACTTTCCTACAGTGACCCCAACATTAGAAACATGTGATGACTTTTCCTACAGCGACCCCAACATTAGAAACGTGATGTTTTCCTACAGTGACCCCAACATTAGAAATATGTGATTACTTTCCTACAGTGACCCCGACATTAGAAATATGTGATTACTTTCCTACAGTGACCCCGACATTAGAAGAATGTGATGACTTTTACTACAGCGATCCCAACATTAGAAACATGATGAGTTTTCCTAAAGTGACCCCAACATTAGAAACGTGATGAATTTCCCTACAGTGACCAAGACATTAGAACCATGTGATGACTTTCCTTACAGTGACCAAGACATTACAAACATGAAGAGTTTTCCTACAGTGACCCCAACATTAGAACTATGTGATGAGTTTTCCTACAGTGACCGAACCATTAGAAACATGTGGTGACCTTTTCTACAGCAAACCCAACATTAGAACCACGTGATGAATTTTCTATAATGACCCCAGCATTAGTAATATGTGATGACTTTTCCTACAGTGACCCCAACATTAGAACCATGTGATGAGTTTTCCTACAGTGACCCCAACATTAGAAACATGTGATGACTTTTCATACAGCAACCCCTACATTAGAAACATGAGTTTTCCTACAGTGACCCCAACATTAGAAACATGTGATGACTTTCCTTACAGTGACCAAGACATTACAAACATGAAGAGTTTTCCTACAGTGACCCCAACATTAGAACTATGTGATGAATTTTCCTACAGTGACCCCAACATTAGAAACATGTGATGACTTTTCATACAGCAACCCCTACATTAGAAACATGAGTTTTCCTACAGTGACCCCAACATTAGAAACATGTGATGAGTTTTCCTACACTGACCCCAACATTAGAAACATGTGATGACTTTTCATACAGCGACCCCTACATTAGAAACATGGGTTTTCCTAAAGTGACCCCATCATTAGAACCATGTTATGACTTTTCCTAAAGTGACCCCAAGTTAGAAACATGTGATGACTTTCCTAGCGTGACCCCGTCATTGGAAACATGTGATGACTTTCCCTACAGTGACCCCGACATTACAAACATGATGGGTGTTCCTACAGTAACCCCAACATTACAACCATTGTGAGTTTTCCTAAGGTGACCCCATCATTAGAAGCGTGTGATGATTTTTACTACAGTGACCCCAACATTAGAAACGTGTTGACTTTCCTGCAGTGACCCCAACATTAGAAACATGTGATGACTTTCCTATAGTGACACCCCACATTAGAAACATGTGATGACTTTCCCTACAGTGACCCCGACATTACAAACATGATGAGTTTTCCTAAAGTGACCCCAACATTAGAAGCATGTGATAACTTTTCCTACAGTGACCCCCACATTAGAAACATGTGATGAGCTTCCTACAGTGACCCCGACATTAGAACCATGTGATGAGTTTTCCTAAAGCGACCCCATTAGAAACACACACACACTCATACACACATACACATACACACTCATACACACATACACACACACACTCATACACACATACACACACATACACACTCATACACACACACAAACTCAGAACACACATACACTCTTACACACAAACACACACTCTCATACACACATACACACTCATTCACACACACACACACACACTCATACACACACACGCATACACACATACACACTCATACACACACACATATACACACATACACACTTATACACACATACACACTCATACCGACATACACACTCATACACACATACACACACACACACACACACACTTAGAATACACACACACACACTCATACACACACATACACACTCATACACACATACACACACACACTCATACACTTACACACTCATACACACATACACACACACTCATACACACATATACACTCATACACACATATACACTCATACACACACACACTCATACACACATATACACACTCATACTCACATACACACACACACTCAGACACTTAAACACTCATACACACATACACACACACTCATACACACATATACACTCATACACACACACACACCCATACACACATACACACACACTCATAAAAACACACACTCAAACACACACTCATATACACCACACACACACACACTCATACACACATTCACACTCATACACACAATCACACTCATACACACAATCACAATCATACACACATACACACTCAAACATGTGATGAGTTTTCCTACAGTGACCCCAGCATGAGAAACATGTGATGACTTTTCCTACAGTGACCCCAAAATTAGAAACATGTGATGACTTTTCCTACAGTGACCCCAACGTTAGAAACATGTGATGACTTTTCCTACAGTGACCCCAACATTAGAAACATGTAATGACTTTTCCGACAGCGACCCCAGCATGAGGAACACGTGATGACTTTTCCTACAGTGACCCCAAAATTAGAAACATGTGATGACTTTTCCTACAGTGACCCCAACGTTAAAAACATGTGATGACTTTTCCTACAGTGACCCCAACATTAGAAACGTGATGACTTTTCCGACAGCGACCCCAAAAGTAGAAATATGTAACGACTTTTCCTACAGCGACCCCAACATTAGAAACATGTGATGACTTTTCTACAGTGACCCCAACATTAGAAACATGTGATGACGTTTCCTACAGCGACCCCAACATTAGAAACGTGATGAATTTTCTACAGAGACCCCAGCATTAGTAAGTTGTGGTGAATTTTCCTACAGTGACCCCAACACTAGAAACATGTGATAACTTTTCCTACAGTGACCCCAAAATTAGAAACATGTGATGACTTTTCTACAGTGACCCCAACATTAGAAACATGTGATGACTTTTCCTACAGCGACCCCAACATTAGAAACATGTGATGACTTTTCCTATAGTGACCCCAACATTAGAAACATGTGATGACTTTCCTACAGTGACCCCAACATTAGAAACATGTGATGGCTTTTCCTACAGCGACCCCAACATTAGAAACATGTGATGAATTTTCCTATAGTGACTCCAACATTAGAAACATGTGATGACTTTCCTACAGTGACCCCAACATTAGAAACATGTGATGACTTTTCCTACAGCGACCCCAACATTAGAAACGTGATGTTTTCCTACAGTGACCCCAACATTAGAAATATGTGATTACTTTCCTACAGTGACCCCGACATTAGAAATATGTGATTACTTTCCTACAGTGACCCCAACATTAGAAGAATGTGATGACTTTTACTACAGCGATCCCAACATTAGAAACATGATGAGTTTTCCTAAAGTGACCCCAACATTAGAAACGTGATGAATTTCCTACAGTGACCCCAACATTAGAACCATGTGATGACTTTCCTTACAGTGACCAAGACATTAAAAACATGAAGAGTTTTCCTACAGTGACCCCAACATTAGAACTATGTGATGAGTTTTCCTACAGTGACCCCAACATTAGAAACATGGGATGAATTCTTCTACAGTGACCGAACCATTAGAAACATGTGGTGACCTTTTCTACAGCAAACCCAACATTAGAACCACGTGATGAATTTTCTACAATGACCCCAGCATTAGTAATATGTGATGACTTTTCCGACAGCGACCCAAAAAGTAGAAATATGTAACGACTTTCCCTACAGCGACCCCAACATTAGAAACATGTGATGACTTTTCCTACAGTTACCCCTACATTAGAAAAAAGTGATGACTTTTCTACGGTGACCCCTACATTAGAAACATGTGATGACTTTTCCTACAGCGACCCCAACATTAGAAATATGTGATTACTTTCCTACAGTGACCCCGACATTAGAAATATGTGATTACTTTCCTACAGTGACCCCGACATTAGAAGAATGTGATGACTTTTACTACAGCGATCCCAACATTAGAAACATGATGAGTTTTCCTAAAGTGACCCCAACATTAGAAACGTGATGAATTTCCTACAGTGACCCCAACATTAGAACCATGTGATGACTTTCCCTACAGTGACCAAGACATTACAAACGTGAAGAGTTTTCCTACAGTGACCCCAACATTAGAACTATGTGATGAGTTTTCCTACAGTGACCCCAACATTAGAAACATGGGATGAATTCTTCTACAGTGACCGAACCATTAGAAACACGTGGTGACCTTTTCTACAGTGACCCCAACATTAGAAACATGTGATGACTTTTCTACAGTGACCCCAAAATTAGTAACATGTGATAAGTTTTCCTACAGTGACCCCGACATTAGAAACGTGATGACTTTTCTTCAGTTACCCCAGCATTAGTAAGATGTGATGAATTTTCCTACAGTGACCCCAACAATAGAAACATGATGAGTTTTCCTAAAAAGACGCCAACATTAGAAACATTTGATGACTTTTCCTAAAGTGACCCCAACATTAGAAACATGTGATGACTTTCCTAGGTTGACCCCGACATTAGAAACGTGATGACTTTCCCTACAGTGACCCCGACATTACAAACATGATGGGTGTTCCTACAGTGACCCCAACATTAGAACCATGATGAGTTTTCCTAAAGTGACCCCAACATTAGAAGCATGTGATGACATTTCCTACAGTGACCCCCACATTAGAAACATGTGATGACTTTCCTACAGTGACCCCAACATTAGAAACATGTGATGACTTTTCCTACAGTGACCCCAAAATTAGAACCATGTGATGAGTTTTCCTAAAGCGACCCCATTAGAAACACACACACACTCATACACACATACACATACACACTCATACACACATACATACACACACACTCATACACACATACACACACATACACACTCATACACACACACAAACTCAGAACACACATACACTCTTACACACAAACACACACACACTCATACACACATACACACTCATACACACACACACACACTCATACATATACACACTCATACATACACACACTCATACACACATACACACACATACACACTCAGAATAAAACACACAAACTCAGAACACACATACACACTCATACACACACACACATACACACTCATACACACACACACACACACAGAACACACACACACACACACACTCATACAAACACACGCATACACACATACACACTCATACACACACACATATACACACATACACACATACACACAGACACACTCATACCGACATACACACTCATACACACATACACACACACACACTTAGAACACACACACACACACACACTCATACACACACATACACACTCATACACACATACACACACACACTCATACACTCACACACTCATACACACATACACACACACTCATACACACATATACACACTCATACTCACATATATACTCACACACACACACACACTCATACACACATATACAAACTCATACTCACATACACACACACACTCATACATTTAAACACTCATGCACACATACACACACACACATACACACATATACACTCATACACACACACACCCATACACACATACACACACACTCATAAAAACACACACTCAAACACACACTCATATACACCACACACACACACTCATACACACATTCACACTCATACACACAATCACACTCATACACACAATCACAATCATACACACATACACACTCAAACATGTGATGAGTTTTCCTACAGTGACCCCAACATTAGAAACACGTGATGATTTTTCCTACAGTGACCCCAACATTAGAAACATGTGATGACTTTTCCTACAGTGACCCCAGCATGAGAAACATGTGATGACTTTTCCTACAGTGACCCCAAAATTAGAAACATGTGATGACTTTTCCTACAGTGACCCCAACGTTAGAAACATGTGATGACTTTTCCTACAGTGGCCCCAACATTAGAAATATGTAATGACTTTTCCGACAGCGACCCCAGCATGAGAAACATGTGATGACTTTTCCTACAGTGACCCCAAAATTGGAAACGTGATGACTTTTCATACAGTGACCCCAACGTTAGAAACATGTGATGACTTTTCCTACAGTGACCCCAACATTAGAAACATGTGATGACTTTTCCGACAGCGACCCCAAAAGCAGAAATATGTAACGACTTTTCCTACAGCGACCCCAACATTAGAAACATGTGATGACTTTTCTACAGTGACCCCAACATTAGAAACATGTGATGACGTTTCCTACAGCGACCCCAACATTAGAAACGTGATGAATTTTCTACAGAGACCCCAGCATTAGTAAGTTGTGGTGAATTTTCCTACAGTGACCCCAACACTAGAAACATGTGATAACTTTTTCTACAGTGACCCCAACATTAGAAACATGTGATGACTTTTCTACAGTGACCCCAACATTAGAAACATGTGATGACTTTTCCTACAGCGACCCCAACATTAGAAACATGTGATGACTTTTCCTATAGTGACCCCAACATTAGAAACATGTGATGACTTTCCTACAGTGACCCCAACATTAGAAACATGTGATGACTTTTCCTACAGCGACCCCAACATTAGAAACGTGATGTTTTCCTACAGTGACCCCAACATTAGAAATATGTGATTACTTTCCTACAGTGACCCCGACATTAGAAATATGTGATTACTTTCCTACAGTGACCCCGACATTAGAAGAATGTGATGACTTTTACTACAGCGATCCCAACATTAGAAACATGATGAGTTTTCCTAAAGTGACCCCAACATTAGAAACGTGATGAATTTCCCTACAGTGACCAAGACATTAGAACCATGTGATGACTTTCCTTACAGTGACCAAGACATTACAAACATGAAGAGTTTTCCTACAGTGACCCCAACATTAGAACTATGTGATGAGTTTTCCTACAGTGACCGAACCATTAGAAACATGTGGTGACCTTTTCTACAGCAAACCCAACATTAGAACCACGTGATGAATTTTCTATAATGACCCCAGCATTAGTAATATGTGATGACTTTTCCTACAGTGACCCCAACATTAGAACCATGTGATGAGTTTTCCTACAGTGACCCCAACATTAGAAACATGTGATGACTTTTCATACAGCAACCCCTACATTAGAAACATGAGTTTTCCTACAGTGACCCCAACATTAGAAACATGTGATGACTTTCCTTACAGTGACCAAGACATTACAAACATGAAGAGTTTTCCTACAGTGACCCCAACATTAGAACTATGTGATGAATTTTCCTACAGTGACCCCAACATTAGAAACATGTGATGAGTTTTCCTACAGTGACCCCAACATTAGAAACATGTGATGACTTTTCATACAGCGACCCCTACATTAGAAACATGGGTTTTCCTAAAGTGACCCCATCATTAGAACCATGTTATGACTTTTCCTAAAGTGACCCCAAGTTAGAAACATGTGATGACTTTCCTAGCGTGACCCCGTCATTGGAAACATGTGATGACTTTCCCTACAGTGACCCCGACATTACAAACATGATGGGTGTTCCTACAGTAACCCCAACATTACAACCATTGTGAGTTTTCCTAAGGTGACCCCATCATTAGAAGCGTGTGATGATTTTTACTACAGTGACCCCAACATTAGAAACGTGTTGACTTTCCTGCAGTGACCCCAACATTAGAAACATGTGATGACTTTCCTATAGTGACACCCCACATTAGAAACATGTGATGACTTTCCCTACAGTGACCCCGACATTACAAACATGATGAGTTTTCCTAAAGTGACCCCAACATTAGAAGCATGTGATAACTTTTCCTACAGTGACCCCCACATTAGAAACATGTGATGAGCTTCCTACAGTGACCCCGACATTAGAACCATGTGATGAGTTTTCCTAAAGCGACCCCATTAGAAACACACACACACTCATACACACATACACATACACACTCATACACACATACACACACACTCATACACACATACACACACATACACACTCATACACACACACAAACTCAGAACACACATACACTCTTACACACAAACACACACACTCATACACACATACACACTCATTCACACACACACACACACACTCATACACACACACGCATACACACATACACACTCATACACACACACATATACACACATACACACTTATACACACATACACACTCATACCGACATACACACTCATACACACATACACACACACACACACACACTTAGAATACACACACACACACTCATACACACACATACACACTCATACACACATACACACACACACTCATACACTTACACACTCATACACACATACACACACACTCATACACACATATACACTCATACACACATATACACTCATACACACACACACTCATACACACATATACACACTCATACTCACATACACACACACACTCAGACACTTAAACACTCATACACACATACACACACACTCATACACACATATACACTCATACACACACACACACCCATACACACATACACACACACTCATAAAAACACACACTCAAACACACACTCATATACACCACACACACACACACTCATACACACATTCACACTCATACACACAATCACACTCATACACACAATCACAATCATACACACATACACACTCAAACATGTGATGAGTTTTCCTACAGTGACCCCAGCATGAGAAACATGTGATGACTTTTCCTACAGTGACCCCAAAATTAGAAACATGTGATGACTTTTCCTACAGTGACCCCAACGTTAGAAACATGTGATGACTTTTCCTACAGTGACCCCAACATTAGAAACATGTAATGACTTTTCCGACAGCGACCCCAGCATGAGGAACACGTGATGACTTTTCCTACAGTGACCCCAAAATTAGAAACATGTGATGACTTTTCCTACAGTGACCCCAACGTTAAAAACATGTGATGACTTTTCCTACAGTGACCCCAACATTAGAAACGTGATGACTTTTCCGACAGCGACCCCAAAAGTAGAAATATGTAACGACTTTTCCTACAGCGACCCCAACATTAGAAACATGTGATGACGTTTCCTACAGCGACCCCAACATTAGAAACGTGATGAATTTTCTACAGAGACCCCAGCATTAGTAAGTTGTGGTGAATTTTCCTACAGTGACCCCAACACTAGAAACATGTGATAACTTTTTCTACAGTGACCCCAACATTAGAAACATGTGATGACTTTTCTACAGTGACCCCAACATTAGAAACATGTGATGACTTTTCCTACAGCGACCCCAACATTAGAAACATGTGATGACTTTTCCTATAGTGACCCCAACATTAGAAACATGTGATGACTTTCCTACAGTGACCCCAACATTAGAAACATGTGATGACTTTTCCTACAGCGACCCCAACATTAGAAACGTGATGTTTTCCTACAGTGACCCCAACATTAGAAATATGTGATTACTTTCCTACAGTGACCCCGACATTAGAAATATGTGATTACTTTCCTACAGTGACCCCGACATTAGAAGAATGTGATGACTTTTACTACAGCGATCCCAACATTAGAAACATGATGAGTTTTCCTAAAGTGACCCCAACATTAGAAACGTGATGAATTTCCCTACAGTGACCAAGACATTAGAACCATGTGATGACTTTCCTTACAGTGACCAAGACATTACAAACATGAAGAGTTTTCCTACAGTGACCCCAACATTAGAACTATGTGATGAGTTTTCCTACAGTGACCGAACCATTAGAAACATGTGGTGACCTTTTCTACAGCAAACCCAACATTAGAACCACGTGATGAATTTTCTATAATGACCCCAGCATTAGTAATATGTGATGACTTTTCCTACAGTGACCCCAACATTAGAACCATGTGATGAGTTTTCCTACAGTGACCCCAACATTAGAAACATGTGATGACTTTTCATACAGCAACCCCTACATTAGAAACATGAGTTTTCCTACAGTGACCCCAACATTAGAAACATGTGATGACTTTCCTTACAGTGACCAAGACATTACAAACATGAAGAGTTTTCCTACAGTGACCCCAACATTAGAACTATGTGATGAATTTTCCTACAGTGACCCCAACATTAGAAACATGTGATGAGTTTTCCTACAGTGACCCCAACATTAGAAACATGTGATGACTTTTCATACAGCGACCCCTACATTAGAAACATGGGTTTTCCTAAAGTGACCCCATCATTAGAACCATGTTATGACTTTTCCTAAAGTGACCCCAAGTTAGAAACATGTGATGACTTTCCTAGCGTGACCCCGTCATTGGAAACATGTGATGACTTTCCCTACAGTGACCCCGACATTACAAACATGATGGGTGTTCCTACAGTAACCCCAACATTACAACCATTGTGAGTTTTCCTAAGGTGACCCCATCATTAGAAGCGTGTGATGATTTTTACTACAGTGACCCCAACATTAGAAACGTGTTGACTTTCCTGCAGTGACCCCAACATTAGAAACATGTGATGACTTTCCTATAGTGACACCCCACATTAGAAACATGTGATGACTTTCCCTACAGTGACCCCGACATTACAAACATGATGAGTTTTCCTAAAGTGACCCCAACATTAGAAGCATGTGATAACTTTTCCTACAGTGACCCCCACATTAGAAACATGTGATGAGCTTCCTACAGTGACCCCGACATTAGAACCATGTGATGAGTTTTCCTAAAGCGACCCCATTAGAAACACACACACACTCATACACACATACACATACACACTCATACACACATACACACACACTCATACACACATACACACACATACACACTCATACACACACACAAACTCAGAACACACATACACTCTTACACACAAACACACACACTCATACACACATACACACTCATTCACACACACACACACACACTCATACACACACACGCATACACACATACACACTCATACACACACACATATACACACATACACACTTATACACACATACACACTCATACCGACATACACACTCATACACACATACACACACACACACACACACTTAGAATACACACACACACACTCATACACACACATACACACTCATACACACATACACACACACACTCATACACTTACACACTCATACACACATACACACACACTCATACACACATATACACTCATACACACATATACACTCATACACACACACACTCATACACACATATACACACTCATACTCACATACACACACACACTCAGACACTTAAACACTCATACACACATACACACACACTCATACACACATATACACTCATACACACACACACACCCATACACACATACACACACACTCATAAAAACACACACTCAAACACACACTCATATACACCACACACACACACACTCATACACACATTCACACTCATACACACAATCACACTCATACACACAATCACAATCATACACACATACACACTCAAACATGTGATGAGTTTTCCTACAGTGACCCCAGCATGAGAAACATGTGATGACTTTTCCTACAGTGACCCCAAAATTAGAAACATGTGATGACTTTTCCTACAGTGACCCCAACGTTAGAAACATGTGATGACTTTTCCTACAGTGACCCCAACATTAGAAACATGTAATGACTTTTCCGACAGCGACCCCAGCATGAGGAACACGTGATGACTTTTCCTACAGTGACCCCAAAATTAGAAACATGTGATGACTTTTCCTACAGTGACCCCAACGTTAAAAACATGTGATGACTTTTCCTACAGTGACCCCAACATTAGAAACGTGATGACTTTTCCGACAGCGACCCCAAAAGTAGAAATATGTAACGACTTTTCCTACAGCGACCCCAACATTAGAAACATGTGATGACGTTTCCTACAGCGACCCCAACATTAGAAACGTGATGAATTTTCTACAGAGACCCCAGCATTAGTAAGTTGTGGTGAATTTTCCTACAGTGACCCCAACACTAGAAACATGTGATAACTTTTTCTACAGTGACCCCAACATTAGAAACATGTGATGACTTTTCTACAGTGACCCCAACATTAGAAACATGTGATGACTTTTCCTACAGCGACCCCAACATTAGAAACATGTGATGACTTTTCCTATAGTGACCCCAACATTAGAAACATGTGATGACTTTCCTACAGTGACCCCAACATTAGAAACATGTGATGACTTTTCCTACAGCGACCCCAACATTAGAAACGTGATGTTTTCCTACAGTGACCCCAACATTAGAAATATGTGATTACTTTCCTACAGTGACCCCGACATTAGAAATATGTGATTACTTTCCTACAGTGACCCCGACATTAGAAGAATGTGATGACTTTTACTACAGCGATCCCAACATTAGAAACATGATGAGTTTTCCTAAAGTGACCCCAACATTAGAAACGTGATGAATTTCCCTACAGTGACCAAGACATTAGAACCATGTGATGACTTTCCTTACAGTGACCAAGACATTACAAACATGAAGAGTTTTCCTACAGTGACCCCAACATTAGAACTATGTGATGAGTTTTCCTACAGTGACCGAACCATTAGAAACATGTGGTGACCTTTTCTACAGCAAACCCAACATTAGAACCACGTGATGAATTTTCTATAATGACCCCAGCATTAGTAATATGTGATGACTTTTCCTACAGTGACCCCAACATTAGAACCATGTGATGAGTTTTCCTACAGTGACCCCAACATTAGAAACATGTGATGACTTTTCATACAGCAACCCCTACATTAGAAACATGAGTTTTCCTACAGTGACCCCAACATTAGAAACATGTGATGACTTTCCTTACAGTGACCAAGACATTACAAACATGAAGAGTTTTCCTACAGTGACCCCAACATTAGAACTATGTGATGAATTTTCCTACAGTGACCCCAACATTAGAAACATGTGATGAGTTTTCCTACAGTGACCCCAACATTAGAAACATGTGATGACTTTTCATACAGCGACCCCTACATTAGAAACATGGGTTTTCCTAAAGTGACCCCATCATTAGAACCATGTTATGACTTTTCCTAAAGTGACCCCAAGTTAGAAACATGTGATGACTTTCCTAGCGTGACCCCGTCATTGGAAACATGTGATGACTTTCCCTACAGTGACCCCGACATTACAAACATGATGGGTGTTCCTACAGTAACCCCAACATTACAACCATTGTGAGTTTTCCTAAGGTGACCCCATCATTAGAAGCGTGTGATGATTTTTACTACAGTGACCCCAACATTAGAAACGTGTTGACTTTCCTGCAGTGACCCCAACATTAGAAACATGTGATGACTTTCCTATAGTGACACCCCACATTAGAAACATGTGATGACTTTCCCTACAGTGACCCCGACATTACAAACATGATGAGTTTTCCTAAAGTGACCCCAACATTAGAAGCATGTGATAACTTTTCCTACAGTGACCCCCACATTAGAAACATGTGATGAGCTTCCTACAGTGACCCCGACATTAGAACCATGTGATGAGTTTTCCTAAAGCGACCCCATTAGAAACACACACACACTCATACACACATACACATACACACTCATACACACATACACACACACTCATACACACATACACACACATACACACTCATACACACACACAAACTCAGAACACACATACACTCTTACACACAAACACACACACTCATACACACATACACACTCATTCACACACACACACACACACTCATACACACACACGCATACACACATACACACTCATACACACACACATATACACACATACACACTTATACACACATACACACTCATACCGACATACACACTCATACACACATACACACACACACACACACACTTAGAATACACACACACACACTCATACACACACATACACACTCATACACACATACACACACACACTCATACACTTACACACTCATACACACATACACACACACTCATACACACATATACACTCATACACACATATACACTCATACACACACACACTCATACACACATATACACACTCATACTCACATACACACACACACTCAGACACTTAAACACTCATACACACATACACACACACTCATACACACATATACACTCATACACACACACACACCCATACACACATACACACACACTCATAAAAACACACACTCAAACACACACTCATATACACCACACACACACACACTCATACACACATTCACACTCATACACACAATCACACTCATACACACAATCACAATCATACACACATACACACTCAAACATGTGATGAGTTTTCCTACAGTGACCCCAGCATGAGAAACATGTGATGACTTTTCCTACAGTGACCCCAAAATTAGAAACATGTGATGACTTTTCCTACAGTGACCCCAACGTTAGAAACATGTGATGACTTTTCCTACAGTGACCCCAACATTAGAAACATGTAATGACTTTTCCGACAGCGACCCCAGCATGAGGAACACGTGATGACTTTTCCTACAGTGACCCCAAAATTAGAAACATGTGATGACTTTTCCTACAGTGACCCCAACGTTAAAAACATGTGATGACTTTTCCTACAGTGACCCCAACATTAGAAACGTGATGACTTTTCCGACAGCGACCCCAAAAGTAGAAATATGTAACGACTTTTCCTACAGCGACCCCAACATTAGAAACATGTGATGACGTTTCCTACAGCGACCCCAACATTAGAAACGTGATGAATTTTCTACAGAGACCCCAGCATTAGTAAGTTGTGGTGAATTTTCCTACAGTGACCCCAACACTAGAAACATGTGATAACTTTTCCTACAGTGACCCCAAAATTAGAAACATGTGATGACTTTTCTACAGTGACCCCAACATTAGAAACATGTGATGACTTTTCCTACAGCGACCCCAACATTAGAAACATGTGATGACTTTTCCTATAGTGACCCCAACATTAGAAACATGTGATGACTTTCCTACAGTGACCCCAACATTAGAAACATGTGATGGCTTTTCCTACAGCGACCCCAACATTAGAAACGTGATGTTTTCCTACAGTGACCCCAACATTAGAAATATGTGATTACTTTCCTACAGTGACCCCGACATTAGAAATATGTGATTACTTTCCTACAGTGACCCCGACATTAGAAGAATGTGATGACTTTTACTACAGCGATCCCAACATTAGAAACATGATGAGTTTTCCTAAAGTGACCCCAACATTAGAAACGTGATGAATTTCCTACAGTGACCCCAACATTAGAACCATGTGATGACTTTCCTTACAGTGACCAAGACATTACAAACATGAAGAGTTTTCCTACAGTGACCCCAACATTAGAACTATGTGATGAGTTTTCCTACAGTGACCCCAACATTAGAAACATGGGATGAATTCTTCTACAGTGACCGAACCATTAGAAACATGTGGTGACCTTTTCTACAGCAAACCCAACATTAGAACCACGTGATGAATTTTCTATAATGACCCCAGCATTAGTAATATGTGATGACTTTTCCTACAGTGACCCCAACATTAGAACCATGTGATGAGTTTTCCTACAGTGACCCCAACATTAGAAACATGTGATGACTTTTCATACAGCAACCCCTACATTAGAAACATGAGTTTTCCTACAGTGACCCCAACATTAGAAACATGTGATGAGTTTTCCTACAGTGACCCCAACATTAGAAACATGTGATGACTTTTCATACAGCAACCCCTACATTAGAAACATGAGTTTTCCTACAGTGACCCCAACATTAGAAACATGTGATGAGTTTTCCTAAAGTGACCCCATCATTAGAAACATGTGATGACTTTCCTAGAGTGACCCCGTTATTGGAAACATGTGATGACTTTCCCTACAGTGACCCCGACATTACAAACATGATGGGTGTTCCTACAGTAACCCCAACATTACAACCATTGTGAGTTTTCCTAAGGTGACCCCATCATTAGAAGCGTGTGATGATTTTTACTATAGTGACACCCCACATTAGAAACATGTGATGACTTTCCCTACAGTGACCCCGACATTACAAACATGATGAGTTTTCCTAAAGTGACCCCAACATTAGAAGCATGTGATAACTTTTCCTACAGTGACCCCCACATTAGAAACATGTGATGAGCTTCCTACAGTGACCCCGACATTAGAACCATGTGATGCGTTTTCCTACGGTGACCCCAACATTAGAAACATGGGATGAGTTTTTCTACAGTGACCGAACCATTAGAAACATGTGGTGATCTTTTCTACAGCGACACCAACATTAGAAACGTGATGAGTTTTCCTTCAGCAACCCCAACATTAGAAATATGTAACAACTTTTCCTACAACGACCACCATATTAGAAACATATGAGGACTTTTCTACAGTGACCCCAACATTAGAAACATGTGAAGACTTTTCCTACAGCGACCCCAACATTAGAAACATGTGATGACTTTTCCTACAGTGACCCCAACATTAGAAACATGTGATGACTTTTCTACAGTGACCCCAACATTAGAAACATGTGATGACTTTTCCTACAGCGACCCCAACATTAGAAACGTGATGAATTTTCTACAGTGACCCCAAAATTAGTAATATGTGATGACTTTTCCTACAGTGACCCCAACATTAGAACCATGTGATGAGTTTTCCTACAGTGACCCCAACATTAGAAACATGTGATGACTTTTCATACAGCAACCCCTACATTAGAAACATGAGTTTTCCTACAGTGACCCCAACATTAGAAACATGTGATGAGTTTTCCTACAGTGACCCCAACATTAGAAACATGTGATGACTTTTCATACAGCAACCCCTACATTAGAAACATGAGTTTTCCTACAGTGACCCCAACATTAGAAACATGTGATGAGTTTTCCTAAAGTGACCCCATCATTAGAAACATGTGATGACTTTCCTAGAGTGACCCCGTTATTGGAAACATGTGATGACTTTCCCTACAGTGACCCCGACATTACAAACATTATGGGTGTTCCTACAGTAACCCCAACATTACAACCATTGTGAGTTTTCCTAAGGTGACCCCATCATTAGAAGCGTGTGATGATTTTTACTATAGTGACACCCCACATTAGAAACATGTGATGACTTTCCCTACAGTGACCCCGACATTACAAACATGATGAGTTTTCCTAAAGTGACCCCAACATTAGAAGCATGTGATAACTTTTCCTACAGTGACCCCCACATTAGAAACATGTGATGAGCTTCCTACAGTGACCCCGACATTAGAACCATGTGATGCGTTTTCCTACGGTGACCCCAACATTAGAAACATGGGATGAGTTTTTCTACAGTGACCGAACCATTAGAAACATGTGGTGATCTTTTCTACAGCGACACCAACATTAGAAACGTGATGAGTTTTCCTTCAGCAACCCCAACATTAGAAATATGTAACAACTTTTCCTACAACGACCACCATATTAGAAACATATGAGGACTTTTCTACAGTGACCCCAACATTAGAAACATGTGAAGACTTTTCCTACAGCGACCCCAACATTAGAAACATGTGATGACTTTTCCTACAGTGACCCCAACATTAGAAACATGTGATGACTTTTCTACAGTGACCCCAACATTAGAAACATGTGATGACTTTTCCTACAGCGACCCCAACATTAGAAACGTGATGAATTTTCTACAGTGACCCCAAAATTAGTAACATGTGATAAGTTTTCCTACAGTGACCCCAACATTAGAAACGTGATGACTTTTCTTCAGTGACCCCAGCATTACTAAGATGTGATGACTTTCCCTACAGTGACCAAGACATTACAAACATGAAGAGTTTTCCTACAGTGACCCCAACATTAGAACTATGTGATGAGTTTTCCTACAGTGACCCCAACATTAGAAACATGTGATGACTTTTCCTACAGCGACCCCAACATTAGAAGGAGAACAGAACATGGTTTGTGTTCATATTTCCATGAATGCTGTACACCATTAGGGTACTAAGATTGTCTTAGGGTCAGGTGTGACCTCAAGATTTGTGTGGGTCATGTGACCCTATAAAAACGACTGGTGTCCAGTGATGAAATGCAGTCTTTCTGCACGGTGAAGAGGGAAAACCCAGATAGTCACACAGTTTGTGATGAATGTCAGCTTGTTTCTTCCTGCACAATAGATTTGGGACTTCAGTCGTTTTAATTTAGAGGTTTAATGAAGGCGGCTCATACATGACCCTTAAAAAAAGGCCAGTACACACAATGTGTGGACAACACAAAGGTTAATCATCTATCCATCCATCCATCCATTATCTATCCATCCACCCATCCATCCATTATCCATTGATCATCCATCCATTATCTATCCATCCATCCATTATCTATCCATCCAGCCTTTATCCATCGATCCATTATCCATCGCCCATCCATTATCCATCAATCATGCATCCATCCATCCATCCATTATCTGTCTATCCAGCCATCCATTATCTATCCATCCAGCCTTTATCCATCCATCCATCCATCCATCCATCCATCCATCCATTATCTATCTATCCAGCCATACATTATCTATCCATCCAGCCTTTATCCATCGATCCATTATCCATCGTCCATCCATTATCCATCCATCATGCATTCATCCATCCATCCATCCATCCATCCATTATCTATCTATCCAGCCATACATTATCTATCCATCCAGCCTTTATCCATTGATCCATTATCCATTGTCCATCCATTCATCTATCCATCCATTATCTATCCATCCATCCATTGTCCATCCACCCATCATCCATCCATCCGTTACCCATCCATCCATCCATTATCCAAACTGCTTATCCTGCTCTCAGGGTCACGGGGATGCTGGAGCCTATCCCAGCAGTCATTGGGCAGCAGGCAGGGAGACACCCTGGACAGGCCGCTAGGCCATCACACAGGGCCGAGACACACACACACACACACACACCCACACACACACACACACACACACACACACACACACACACACACACATACACACACACACACACACACACACAGTGTGACTGGCAGTAAGACAGTTTCATAACCTGTGTCCATAATGACTCCAATATGACCTCCAGGATTACATCCCAGGGCTCACGGACAAACCAGCCTAAAGCCTGAAACCCCTTTTTAACTTCAACACAACAGCACAACACACCATCATGACAGCAAAACACATTTTAAACACAAACTATGATGATCCATAACGTCATTAAATCTACACAGACATGTCTTTAAGATATACGATAGAGAGCACAACCTTGTTGTCATAACCTTGCCATGCAGAAAGTGGTGAAAGACGTAGAATTCCAGAAACCGGGTTCTTCACAGTCCACATGAGGCTCTGCAGCTGTCAATCAGCCACGTGCTCCCTCTCTGCACAGTGCTGTGCTCCATCCTGAGCTGGGCGGGGATGAAGACCACTAGACAGGCAGATGAATGAGGACACGGAGGGCTGGATGGATGGATGGATCCAGCCATGAAGGACAGAGTGTGTGTCATGTTCCTCATCATCTCTGAGTGGACGTGAATGACTGACTGAGTATGAACACACCGACACGAGTACAGGAGGTAAGACATGCGCAGAGAGTGATACAGGCACGCACACACACACACACACACACACACAGCCCAAGCACTGGATGACGGGGGGGGGGGGGCTCAGATGAGTTGCCATGGTGAGGACATCATCTCCTCTCTGTGTCTGTTGGCTTTGTCATGACGTTGTGATATGGACACTCCATGCAGTCTTCTTCCTCGTTCTCCTGCTGATCCTCCTCTTCCTCGTTGGTTCCGTTATCAACAGAGGTTATCCTCCTGGGCGGTTTGGGGACAGCGTAGTCATCAACTCTGGGGTCATACAGATACTCGTGACCTTTAGGGTCAACCGTTGTTCCCATCCTCCTCCAGGCGTTGCCCTTCACCTCCTCCGGGTGGTCGTACAGGAATGTGGGCGTGGCTGATTTCTGCCCCATGGCAGCACAGCCCTCAGGCTCATCATAGATGTGTTCTGCCACGCTACAGGCTTTTGAGGGAGCCTTGGCCACGCCCCTAAGGACAGCTCTGACCTGTGATTCGTCTATGCTATCATAGAGTGGGTCAGCACTAAACTGCGCCTTCCCAAATCCCGTGGCCTGATGGGAATTCATGATGTCTGCCATGATGTTCTTAGCGATGGTGTCGAAGGGGAGGGAGTATTCGGGTTCTCCCCGCTCTCTCACTCCTTTCTCTCTCTCTCCTGTCCGGTGCGGAGCTCGTCGGGGGGAGACCTGGGAGTAGGTCTGTTCGAGTTTCGGGTTGCTGGAGAGAAGCGGGCAGCTGGAGATCGGTTTGACTTGATTCTTACGAGGAACTGGAAGGCCGCGAGTGTCCAGAGTCAAACTTTTAACCCCCGTCAACACTTTGTCAACAGGAGGCTCCAACCCAGACTGCAGGAGGACACAGGAGGAGGTATGATGTTATAGCATATCATATCATATTACAGTATGTTGTTATATTATCATATTTTATTATATTATATTATATTACATCATAATGTACACTGCTCAAAAAATAAAGGGAACACATAAGCAATGCAACGTAGCTCCAAGTCAATCACACTTTTGAGATATCAACCTGTCCAGTTAGGAAGCAACACTGATTTGTGAATCAATTTCACCTGTTGGTAAATTGTCTAATTTCCACCAGGTGGAAATTAGACAATTTGCAAGACAACCCCTATAAAAGGAATGGATTTGCAGGTGGTGGCCACAGACCATTTGCCTGTCCTCATCTTTTCTGGCCGATCTTTGGTTAGTTTTTCATTTTGCTAGTGCCCTCACCACTAGAGGTGGCATGAGGCGGTATCTGCAACCTACAGAAGTTGCTCAGGTAGTGCAGCTCATCCAGGATGGCACATCAATGCGTGCTGTGGCAAGAAGATTTGATGTGTCTCCCAGCACAGTGTCCAGAGCATGGAGGAGGTACCAGGAGACAGGCCAGTACACCAGGAGGCGTGGAGGGGGCCGCAGGAGGACAACAACCCCGCAGCAGGACCGCTATCTGGTCCTTTGTGCAAGGAGGAACAGGAGGAGCATTGCTGGAGCCCTACAAAACGACCTTCAACAGGCCACTAATGTGCAGGTTTCTGCTCAAACAGTGAGAAACAGAATGCATGAGGATGGTATGAGGGCCCGACGTCCACAATTGGGGCCTGTGCTCACAGCCCAACACCGTGCAGCCCGATTGACCTTTGTCAGAGAACATCTTGGTTGGCAGATTCGCCATTGGCACCCTGTGCTCTTCACAGATGAGAGCAGGTTCACACTGAACACGTGTGACAGACGTGAGAGAGTCTGGAGATGCTGTGGAGAACGTTCTGCTGCCTGCAACATCCTCCAGCATGACCGGTTTGGCGGTGGGTCAGTGATGGTCTGGGGAGGCATATCCTTGGAGGGCCGCACAGACCTCTACGTGCTAGCCAGAGGTACCATGACTGCCATTAGGTACCGGGATGAGATCCTCAGACCCATTGTCAGACCATATGCTGGTGCAGTGGGCCCTGGGTTCCTGCTCATGCATGACAATGCTCGTCCTCATGTGGCCAGAGTGTGTCAGCAGTTCCTGTATGTCGAGGGCATTGATGCTATGGACTGGCCTGCACGTTCCCCAGACCTGAATCCAATCGAGCACCTCTGGGACATCATGTCTCGTACCATCCACCAACGCGATGTCGCACCACAGACTGTCCAGGAGTTGACCGATGCCCTGATCCAGGTCTGGGAGGAGATCCCTCAGGAGACCATCCTTCGTCTCATCAGGAGCATGCCCAGACGTTGTAGGGAGTGCATACAGGCACGTGGAGGCCACACACACTACTGAGCCTCATTTTGAATCGTCTTGAAGAATTTCCACAGAAGTTGGATCAGCCTATGTTCTCATTTTCCACTTTGATTTTGAGTATGATTCTGAATCCAGACCTTAATGGGCTAATGATTTTGATTTCCATTGATCATTCTTAGGTTATTTTGCTCTAAACACATTCCTCTGTCTAATAAATAAAGATTTTCAGCTGAAATATTTCATTCATCGAGGTCTATATTGTGTTTTTAGGTGTTCCCTTTATTTTTTTGAGCAGTGTATTATATTATATTACACCATAATATATTATATAATACTATATAACATCATAATGTATTATATTATATTAAATCATAACATATTATATTATATTACACCATAATATATTATATTATATTACATCATAATATATTATATATTATATTACACCATAATATATAATATTATATTACATCATAATGATTATATTATATTATATTACAACATATTATATTATATTATTTTACATTGTGGCAGGAATGAGGAAAAACACATGAGACCAAGGCGAGATTGATATTTATTCCTCAACTCCAAAAACCAACTGCAGCAGGAACAACCCTGCCCCGGCGAGCCCGGGAACGTAAACCACGCCCCCAGCTCACAGTCCTGCTGGGTGAGAGGCATAGCCCCTAGTGTCCGCCACACAGCCCCCCCCCCCCCCCCGAACACCCAGAAGGGACTCCTGGAAAGAAACTTAGTGTCTCACTGGAGGCTTAAGCAGCCTGCCATAACGGCTGCGCCGTCCCTCAGCCGAAACAGTAGGTGAAACACAGTCCAAAGCCGGCTGAGAAGCAGAACGCTGAACCCGTGAAGACACTGCCGGGGTCCTGGAAGGAGGACGACCCCGACGGGGAATCTGGGCCGGAAACACAACTTCGCCTGCCACCCTGTGCGCCGGTTTAAGCCTATCAAGCGTGACACGCTCCCTACGCCCACCCATATCTAGCACAAAACCCTTAGGACCCGTCTCAAGAACCCGAAATGGACCATCGTATGGGGGTTGGAGGGGTGAGCGGTGAGCATCATGCCGTACAAAAACACAACGAGCCGACATGAGCTCCGCAGGCACGAACGACCGCGGAAAACAGTGGTGAACGTGGCTGTCGGACAAAAAAGGATAAACGGCCGGACGAGGTCAAGGAGCGGAACTCCCAGGCAAAAATTCCCCAGGGACGCGGAGTGGCTGACCGAGCACCAGCTCAGCGGGTGACGCGTCGAGGTCCTCCTTAGGAGCCGAACGCAACCCGAGCATAACCCAAGTTAAACGGTCCACCCAGTTACCATCCGAGAGCGCAGCGCACAGCGCTGCCTTGAGCGACCGGTGAAAACGTTCACACAACCCGTTAGCCTGAGGGTGATACGCGGTAGTGCGGTGTACCTGCACACCCAAGGATCGCGCAAGTGCCGACCAGAGCTCTGACACGAACTGGGGGCCCCTGTCTGAGGTGATATCTGACGGAGTGCCGAAACGGGCGACCCAGGAGGAAAGAAACGCGCGTGCAACATCCGAGGATGTTGTGGAGGATAGAGGGACAGCCTCTGGCCACCTGGTGGTCCGATCTACCATTGTGAGCAGGTGCGTAAAACCCCGTGAAGAAGGTAGAGGGCCCACCAGGTCCACATGCACGTGGTCGAAACGTCTGGCCGGGATCGGAAACGGCTCGAGGGGCGATTTAGTGTGCTGGTGGACCTTAGCGCGCTGGCACGCTACACATGCAGCTGCCCACCCCTTGACGTCCTTGCGGAGGCCAGGCCAGACGAACTTGGAACCGACCAACTTCACCGATGCCCGAACTCCAGGGTGCGAGAGAGAGTGAATCGAATTGAAAACTCGACGGCGCCAGGCCACTGGAACAACGGGGCGGGGACGGCCGGTGGAGACATCGCAGAGGAGGGCAGGACTGCCTTCCTGCATCACAGCGTCCTCTAGCTTGAGACGGGTACGCGTTGACCTAAGGGCAAGGACGTCCGGGTCACTGGGCTGGTCGGCAGCCATAGCGGAGAAATCCACACCGAGGTGCACAGGACACACAAGCACACGCGACAGACAATCAGCAACAGGGTTAGACTTCCCGGCCACATGCTGAATGTCCGTTGTGAACTCGGAGATCGCCGCTAGGTGGCGCTGTTGACGAGCAGACCACGGCTCAGTCACCTTGGACATGGCAAAAGTCAGCGGCTTATGATCCACATAAGCCGTGAATGGGCGACCCTCCAGCAGGAAGCGGAAATGCCGGGTTGCAAGGTGCAGTGCCAGCAACTCCCGGTCAAAAACGCTGTACTTGCGCTCGCTATCTCGCAGTTGGCTGCCACGCATTCGCCACACGCTGTTCAACCACAGCCCCCACGGCTATGTCAGACGCATCGGTTGTTAAAGCTATGGACGCCGTGGGTGTGGGATGGGCGAGGAGGGCAGCGTTAGCCAGGGCGCACTTAGCTCCGTCAAAGGCCTGGACCTGTTCGGGAGTCCAGTCGACAGGGTCGTTAGCCTTCTTAAGCCGCAGGGCTTCGTAAAGTGGCTGAAGGAGGTGGGCAGCGCGAGGGAGGAAACGGTTATAGAAATTCACCATTCCCAAGAATTCCTGCAATGCCTTAACAGAGACCGGGCGGGGAAATTCCGCCACCGCTTGCACCTTAGAAGGCAACGGGACCGCGCCTTGCGGCGAAATGCGGTGACCCAAGAAGTCAATCACCGGCAGTCCAAACTGACACTTGGCCGGGTTGACTATCAGGCCGTGTTCGTCCAGACGACGGAAAACCTGTTTCAGGTGCGCCAGGTGCTCGTCAGCTGACGGACTGGCCACTAATATGTCGTCGAGATAAACGAACACGAAATCAAGGTCACGCAACACCGAGTCCATCAGCCTCTGAAAGGTTTGCGCTGCCCCCTTCAAGCCAAAAGGCATGCGCATGAATTCGAAAAGCCCAAACGGGGTGATCACTGCGGTCTTGGGCACGTCCTCTGCGCGCACGGGAACCTGATGATAGCCGCGCACCAGGTCCACCTTAGAGAAAATAGTGGTACCTGCCATGCGTATGGAAAAGTCCTGTATGTGTGGGATGGGATAGCGGTCATTGGCGGTGACGTTGTTCAGGCGGCGAAAATCGCCGCAAGGCCGCCACGACCCATCCGCCTTGGGCACCATGTGAAGCGGCGAGGCCCTCGGGCTGTTGGAACGCCTCACTATACCCAGACGCTCCATGATGGCGAACTCCTCCTTAGCTGTAGCGAATTTTACCGCGTCGAGGCGCCGCGCGCGCGCAAAAACTTGCGGTCCCAGAGTGGGAATGAAATGTTCTACCCCGTGTTTAGTAACCGCGGTGGAAAAGGCAGGCGTAGTCACCTATGGGAAATCCGCCAGCAAGCGCTGAAAAACATCCCCTAATGCTAAAAAGGTAGCGTGTGTTAACGGCCCGGCTCCTCTTGTCTCGCACGGAACAGTGGCGAAAGACACAGCATCAATTAAACGGCGGTTTAAAACATCAACCAGCAGACCATTAGCACACAGAAAATCCGCGCCGATAATAGGAACAGTAATGGCGGCCACTACAAAGTCCCACTCAAAATGGCGCCCGTGGAAGCAAACAGTCACCAACCTTGTGCCAAACGTCGCAATGGACGAACCGTTAGCTGCACTTAACTGTGGGCCGCCGCCTTCGGCCGACCTGTCTGTCTTAGCAGGAGGGAGTAGGCTCTTTTGCGAGCCTGAGTCCACCAGAAACCGTCTTCCTGACATCGTGTCCTTAATGAAGAACAGCTCACTACGTCCGCCAGCGCCCACAGCTGCTACTGAGCGCTGGCCCTGGAGTTGCCCGCCGTCTCAAACGTGCACGGAGGGACGCAGCGCCTCGCCTTGCCGCCGAACCGCTGGTGGAAGAAACAGAGGCCTCTCCCGCGCCGTCTCCTGGCAGTCACTCCAGCCACCACTGCCGGGTCCGCGTCCTCCGACGTCGGCTGCAGAGGCTCCGATGCCACACTCTGCACAGAGAACCGTCTGGTAGCCAGCAGGACCCGATCGGCCTCCTCAGCCAAACCTCGGCAGTCACCAGCGGAGTTAGCCAAAGCCGCGCGCACAGGAGACTGGAGCTGGCGCAGGAAAACGTGCGGGAAAAGGAACCCACCTTCGTCTGAGCCTAGCAGCGACAGCATATTGTCCATGAGATCCACAGCCGTCCCGTCGCCCAAACCGGATAGGGAAAGGATTCTATCTGCCCTCTCTGCGGTAGATAGGCTGTACCTCCGGAGCAGAAGATGTTTGAGGGCGACGTATTTATCGTGTTGCGGAGGGGCGCGCAACAGCTGCATGGCCCGGCGTGTGGACTGCTGATCCAGCGCAGCGACGACCAGATAGTATCTGGAGTCGTCCGCGGAGATTCCACGCAGGTGGAACAGCGCCTCGACATGCTGGAACCACGAGGCCGGGTCGCTCTGCCAGAACTCTGGGAGCTTCACAGCCGCGGCGAGAACGGCCGGCTGTGAGAGTCGGGGCGGCGTGGCCGAAGTGGATTCACACACATCTTCTGCTCCAAACATGTTCAATTCGGGGTCACCAATGTGGCAGGAATGAGGAAAAACACAGGAGACCAAGGCGAGATTGATGTTTATTCCTCAACTCCAAAAACCAACTGCAGCAGGAACAACCCTGCCCCGGCGAGCCCGGGAACGTAAACCACGCCCCCAGCTCACAGTCCTGCTGGGTGAGAGGCATAGCCCCTAGTGTCCGCCACAACATCATAATATATTATATTATATTATATTATATTACAACATAATATATAATATTATATTACATCATAATATATTATAAATTATATTATATTACATCATAATATATTACATTGTATTGCAACATAATATATAATATTATATTACATCATAATATATTATATTATATGACATCATAATATATTATATTATATGACATCATATTATATTATTTTACATTATAATATATTATATTATATTATGGTAATACTGAACTGTTGTTAACTCGGTGTTGTTTACCTGCTGAGGAGTTGAGGAGGTGTCGCCCTCTCTGGTCTGGAGAAGCTGGAGAACCGGAGTATCGTTCACTACGCTGTACACGCTGTCCTCCGTCTGAGAGACAGAAAGATGAAATTCAAATTCACCTCTTTAAGAGAAGTGTTCAACTTTTTACAGTTTTGTATACTTTTAAAAATGTATAATTTTTGTGTTTATTTTCTTGGTTTGTGGGTCACGTGCTTGCTCAAAAATCTACCCAACTTCTTTCAGTGTGCAAAGTCCCAAAGAGTTACACATATCAGACAAAGCACCGGAACCCGCTCCTGACAATATAAATCACTCTTTCACAGTTCCTTCCATCCATCCATCCATCCATCCATCCATCCATCCATCCATCCATCCATCCATCCATCATCCATCTATCCATCATCCATCCATCCATCCATCCATCCATCCATCTATCCATCCATCCATTCGTCATCCATCTACTCATCATCCATCTATCCATCCATCCATCCATCCATCCATTTTCCGAACTGCTTATCCTGCTCTCAGCGTCGTGGGGATGCTGGAGCCTATCCCAGCAGTCACTGAGCGGCAGGCAGGGAGACACCCTGGACAGGCCGCCAGGCCATCAAAGGGCCGACACACACACACACACACACACACACACACACACACACACACACACACACACACACACACACACACACACACACACACACCTAGAAACAATGTAGTACGGTGTATTCACCTGACCTACATGTCTTTGACTCACCTGACCTACATTGATTCACCTGACCTACATGCCTTTGACTCGCCTGATCTACATGTCTTTGATTCACCTGACCTATATGTCTTTGATTCAATTGACCTAAGTGTCTTTGATTCACCTGACCTATATGTCTTTGATTCACCTGACCTACATGTCTTTGATTCAGCTGACCTACATGTCTTTGATTCAGCTGACCTACATGTCTTTGATTCACCTGACCTACATGTCTTTGATTCACCTGACCTACATGTATTTGATTCAGCTGACCTACATGTCTTTCATTCACCTGACCTACATGTCTTTGATTCAGCTGATCTACCTGTCTTTGATTCACCTGACCTACATGTCGTTGATTCACCTGACCTACAAGACTTTGATTCACCTGACCTACATGTCTTTGATTTACCTGACCTACATGTCTTTGATTCACCTGACTTACATGTCTTTGATTTACCTGTCCTACGTGTCTTTGACTCACCTGACCTACATGTCTTTGATTCACCTGACCTACATGTCTTTGACTCACCTGACCTACATGTCTTTGATTCACTTGACCTACATGTCTTTGATTCACCTGACCTACATGTCTTTGATTCACCTGACCTACATGTCTTTTATTCACCAGACCTACATGTCTTTGATTCACCTGACCTACATGTCTTTTATTCACCAGACCTACATGTCTTTGATTCACCTGACCTACATGTCTTTGATTCAGCTGACCTTCCTGTCTTTGATTCACCTGACCTGCATGTCTTTGATTCAGCTCACCTACATGTCTTTGATTCAGCTGAACTACATGTCGGTGATTCACCAGACCTATATGTCTTTGATTCACCTGACTTACATGTCTTTGATTCACCTGACCTACATGTCTTTGATTCACTTGACCTACATGTCTTTGATTCAGCTAACATACATGTCTTTGATTCACCTGACCAACATGACTTTGATTCACCTGACCTACAAGGCTTTGATTCACCTGACCTACATATCTTTGATTACCTGACCTACATGTCTTTGATTCACCTGACTTACATGTCTGTGATTTACCTGTCCTACATGTCTTTAACTCACCTGACCTACATGTCTTTGATTCACCTGACCTACATGTCTTTGACTTACCTGACCTACATGTTGTTGATTCAGCTGACCTACATGTCTTTGATTCACCTGACCTACATGTCTTTGATTCAGCTGATCTACCTGTCTTTGATTCACCTGAGCTACGCGTCGTTGATTCACCTGTCCTACATGTCTTTGACTCACCTGACCTACATGTCTTTGATTCACCTGACCTACATGTCTTTTACTCACCTGACCTACATGTCTTTGATTCACTTGACCTACATGTCTTTGATTCACCTGACCAACATGTCTTTGATTCACCTGACCTACATGTCTTTTATTCACCAGACCTACATGTCTTTGATTCACCTGACCTACATGTCTTTGATTCAGCTGACCTTCCTGTCTTTGATTCACCTGACCTGCATGTCTTTGATTCAGCTCACCTACATGTCTTTGATTCAGCTGAACTACATGTCGGTGATTCACCAGACCTACATGTCTTTGATTCACCTGACTTACATGTCTTTGATTCACCTGACCTACATGTCTTTGATTCACTTGACCTACATGTCTTTGATTCAGCTAACATACATGTCTTTGATTCACCTGACCAACATGACTTTGATTCACCTGACCTACAAGGCTTTGATTCACCTGACCTACATATCTTTGATTCACCTGACCTACATGTCTTTGATTCACCTGACTTACATGTCTGTGATTTACCTGTCCTACATGTCTTTAACTCACCTGACCTACATGTCTTTGATTCACCTGACCTACATGTCTTTGACTTACCTGACCTACATGTCGTTGATTCAGCTGACCTACATGTCTTTGATTCACCTGACCTACATGTCTTTGATTCAGCTGATCTACATGTCTTTGATTCACCTGAGCTACGCGTCGTTGATTCACCTGACCTACATGTCGTTGATTCACCTGACCTACATGTCTTTGATTCACCTGACCTACATGTCTTTGATTCACCTGACCTACATGTCATTGATTCACCTGACCTACATGTCGTTGATTCACCTGACCTACATGTCTTTGATTCACCTGACCTATATGTCTTTGATTCACCTGACCTACATGTCGTTGATTGACCTGACCTACATGTCTTTGATTGACCTGACCTACATGTATTTGACTGACCTGACCTACATGTCTTTGATTCACCTGACTTACATGTCTTTGATTCAGCTGACCTACATGTCTTACATTCACCTGACCTACATGTCTTTGATTGACCTGACCTACATATCTTTGATTCACCTGACCTACATGTATTTGATTCAGCTGACCTACATGTCTTTCATTCACCTGACCTACATGTCTTTGATTCAGCTAATCTACCTGTCTTTGATTCACCTGACCTATATGTCTTTGATTCACCTGACCTACATGTCTTTGATTGAGCTGACCTACATGTCTTTGATTGACCTGACCTACATGTCTTTGATTCACTTGACCTACATGTCGTTGATTCACCTGACCTACATGTCTTTGATTGACCTGACCTACATGTCTTTGATTCACTTGTCCTACCTGTATTTGATTCACCTGACCTACATGTCGTTGATTCACCTGACCTACATGTCTTTGATTCACCTGACCTATATGTCTTTGATTCACCTGACCTACATGTCTTTGATTGAGCTGACCTACATGTCTTTGATTGACCTGACCTACATGTCTTTGATTCACCTGACTTACATGTATTTGATTCAGCTGACCTATATGTCTTTGATTCACCTGACTTACATGTCTTTGATTCACCTGACCTACATGTCTTTCATTCACCTGACCTACATGTCTTTGATTGACCTTACCTACATATCTTTGATTGACCTGACCTAAATGTCTTTGACTGACCTGACCTACATGTCTTTGATTCACCTGACCTACATATCTTTGACTCACCTGACCTACATGTCTTTGATTCACCTGACTTACATGTCTTTGATTCACCTGACTTACATGTCTTTGATTCAGCTGACCTACATGTCTTTCATTCACCTGACCTACATGTCTTTGATTCAGCTGATCTACCTGTCTTTGATTCACCTGACCTACATGTCGTTGATTCACCTGACCTACATGTCTTTGACTCACCTGACCTACATGTCTTTGACTCACCTGAACTACATGTCTTTGATTCACCTGACCTACATGTCTTTGATTGACCTGACCTACATGTCTTTGACTGACCTGACCTACATGTCTTTGATTCACCTGACCTACATATCTTTGACTCACCTGACCTACATGTCTTTGATTCACCTGACCTATATGTCTTTGATTCAATTGACCTAAGTGTTGTTGATTCACCTGACCTACATGTCTTTGATTCACCTGACCTATATGTCTTTGATTCACCTGACCTACATGTCTTTGATTGAGCTGACCTACATGTCTTTGATTGACCTGACCTACATGTCTTTGATTCACCTGACTTACATGTATTTGATTCAGCTGACCTATATGTCGTTGATTCACCTGACCTACATGTCTTTGACTCACCTGACCTACATGTCTTTGACTCACCTGAACTACATGTCTTTGATTCACCTGACCTACATGTCTTTGATTGACCTGACCTACATGTCTTTGACTGACCTGACCTACATGCCTTTGATTCACCTGACCTACATATCTTTGACTCACCTGACCTACATGTCTTTGATTCACCTGACCTACATGTCTTTGATTCACTTGACCTACATGTCTTTGATTCAGCTAACATACATGTCTTTGATTCACCTGACCAACATGACTTTGATTCACCTGACCTACAAGGCTTTGATTCACCTGACCTACATATCTTTGATTCACCTGACCTACATGTCTTTGATTCACCTGACTTACATGTCTGTGATTTACCTGTCCTACATGTCTTTAACTCACCTGACCTACATGTCTTTGATTCACCTGACCTACATGTCTTTGACTTACCTGACCTACATGTCGTTGATTCAGCTGACCTACATGTCTTTGATTCACCTGACCTACATGTCTTTGATTCAGCTGATCTACATGTCTTTGATTCACCTGAGCTACGCGTCGTTGATTCACCTGACCTACATGTCGTTGATTCACCTGACCTACATGTCTTTGATTCACCTGACCTACATGTCTTTGATTCACCTGACCTACATGTCGTTGATTCACCTGACCTACATGTCGTTGATTCACCTGACCTACATGTCTTTGATTCACCTGACCTATATGTCTTTGATTCACCTGACCTACATGTCGTTGATTGACCTGACCTACATGTCTTTGATTGACCTGACCTACATGTATTTGACTGACCTGACCTACATGTCTTTGATTCACCTGACTTACATGTCTTTGATTCAGCTGACCTACATGTCTTACATTCACCTGACCTACATGTCTTTGATTGACCTGACCTACATATCTTTGATTCACCTGACCTACATGTATTTGATTCAGCTGACCTACATGTCTTTCATTCACCTGACCTACATGTCTTTGATTCAGCTAATCTACCTGTCTTTGATTCACCTGACCTATATGTCTTTGATTCACCTGACCTACATGTCTTTGATTGAGCTGACCTACATGTCTTTGATTGACCTGACCTACATGTCTTTGATTCACTTGACCTACATGTCGTTGATTCACCTGACCTACATGTCTTTGATTGACCTGACCTACATGTCTTTGATTCACTTGTCCTACCTGTATTTGATTCACCTGACCTACATGTCGTTGATTCACCTGACCTACATGTCTTTGATTCACCTGACCTATATGTCTTTGATTCACCTGACCTACATGTCTTTGATTGAGCTGACCTACATGTCTTTGATTGACCTGACCTACATGTCTTTGACTCACCTGACATACATGTATTTGATTCAGCTGACCTACTTGTCTTTCATTCACCTGACCTACATGTATTTGATTCAGCTGACCTACATGTCTTTCATTCAGCTGACCTACATGTCTTTGATTCAGCTGATCTACCTGTCTTAGATTCACCTGAGCTACGCGTCGTTGATTCACCTGACCTACATGTCGTTGATTCACCTGACCTACATGTCTTTGATTCACCTGACCTACATGTCTTTGATTCACCTGACCTACATGTCGTTGATTCACCTGACCTACATGTCTTTGATTCACCTGACCTATATGTATTTGATTCACCTGACCTACATGTCTTTGATTCACTTGTCCTACCTGTCTTTGATTCACCTGACCTACATGTCTTTGATTCACCTGACCTACATGTCTTTGATTCACCTGACCTACATGTCTTTGATTCACCTGACCTACATGTCGTTGATTCACCTGACCTACATGTCTTTGATTCACCTGACCTATATGTCTTTGATTCACCTGACCTACATGTCTTTGATTGAGCTGACCTACATGTCTTTGATTGACCTGACCTACATGTCTTTGATTCACCTGACTTACATGTATTTGATTCAGCTGACCTATATGTCGTTGATTCACCTGACCTACATGTCTTTGACTCACCTGACCTACATGTCTTTGACTCACCTGAACTACATGTCTTTGATTCACCTGACCTACATGTCTTTGATTGACCTGACCTACATGTCTTTGACTGACCTGACCTACATGCCTTTGATTCACCTGACCTACATATCTTTGACTCACCTGACCTACATGTCTTTGATTCACCTGACTTACATGTCTTTGATTCACCTGACTTACATGTCTTTGATTCAGCTGACCTACATGTCTTTCATTCACCTGACCTACATGTCTTTGATTCAGCTGATCTACCTGTCTTTGATTCACCTGACCTACATGTCGTTGATTCACCTGACCTACATGTCTTTGACTCACCTGACCTACATGTCTTTGACTCACCTGAACTACATGTCTTTGATTCACCTGACCTACATGTCTTTGATTCACCTGACCTATATGTCTTTGATTCAATTGACCTAAGTGTCTTTGATTCACCTGACCTATATGTCTTTGATTCACCTGACCTACATGTCTTTGATTCAGCTGACCTACATGTCTTTGATTCACCTGACCTACATGTCTTTGATTCACTTGACCTATATGTCTTTGATTCACCTGACGTTCATGTCTTTGATTCACCTGACCTACATGTCTTTGATTGACCTGACCTACATGTCTTTCATTCACCTGACCTACATGTCTTTGATTCACCTGACCTATATGTGTTTTATTCACCTGACCGACATGTCTTTCATTCAGCTGACCTACATGTCTTTCATTCAGCTGATCTACCTGTCTTTGATTCACCTGACCTACATGTCGTTGATTCACCTGACCTACATGTCTTTGACTCACCTGACCTACATGTCTTTGACTCACCTGACCTACATGTCTTTGACTGACCTGATCTCCATGTCTTTGATTCACATGACCTACATGTCTTTGATTGACCTGACCTACATGTCTTTGACTCACCTGACCTACATGTCTTTGATTCACCTGACCTACATGTATTTGATTCACCTGACCTACATGACTTTGATTCACCTGACCTACAAGGCTTTGATTCACCTGACCTACATGTCTTTCATTCACCTGACCTACATTTCTTTGATTCACCTGACCTACATGTATTTGATTCAGCTGACCTACTTGTCTTTCATTCACCTGACCTACATGTATTTGATTCAGCTGACCTACATGTCTTTCATTCAGCTGACCTACATGTCTTTGATTCAGCTGATCTACCTGTCTTAGATTCACCTGAGCTACGCGTCGTTGATTCACCTGACCTACATGTCGTTGATTCACCTGACCTACATGTCTTTGATTCACCTGACCTACATGTCTTTGATTCACCTGACCTACATGTCGTTGATTCACCTGACCTACATGTCTTTGATTCACCTGACCTATATGTCTTTGATTCACCTGACCTACATGTCTTTGATTCACTTGTCCTACCTGTCTTTGATTCACCTGACCTACATGTCTTTGATTCACCTGACCTATATGTCTTTGATTCACCTGACCTACATGTCTTTGATTCACCTGACCTACATGTCGTTGATTCACCTGACCTACATGTCTTTGATTGACCTGACCTACATGTCTTTGATTCACCTGACCTACATGAGTTTGATTCACCTGACCTACATATGTTTGACTCACCTGACCTACATGTCTTTGATTCACCTGACTTACATGTCTTTGATTCACCTGACCTACCTGTCTTTGATTGACCTGACCTACATTTCTTTGATTGACCTGACCTACATATCTTTGACTGACCTGACCTACATGTCTTTGATTCACCTGACCTACATATCTTTGATTCACCTGACTTACATGTCTTTGATTCACCTGACCTACATGTATTTGATTCACCTGACCTACATGTATTTGATTCACCTGACCTACATATCTTTGACTGACCTGACCTACATGTCTTTGACTCACCTGACATACATGTCTTTGATTCACCTGACTTACATGTCTTTGATTCAGCTGACCTACATGTCTTTCATTCAGCTGACCTACATGTCTTTGATTCAGCTGATCTACCTGTCTGTGATTCACCTGACCTACATGTCGTTGATTCACCTGACCTACATGTCTTTGACTCCCCTGACCCACATGTCTTTGACTCACCTGACCTACATGTCTTTGACTGACCTGACCTACATGTCTTTGATTCACCTGACCCACATGTCGTTGATTCACCTGACCTACATGTCTTTGATTCACCTGACTTACATGTCTTTGACTCACCTGATCTCCATGTCTTTGATTCACCTGACCTTCATGTCTTTGATTGACCTGACCTACATGTCTTTGACTCACCTGACCTACATGTCTTTGATTCACCTGACCTACATGTATTTGATTCACCTGACCTACATGACTTTGATTCACCTGACCTACAAGGCTTTGATTCACCTGACCTACATGTCTTTCATTCACCTGACCTACATTTCTTTGATTCACCTGACCTACATGTATTTGATTCACCTGACCTACATGACTTTGATTTACCTGACCTACATGTCTTTGATTCATCTGACTTACATGTCTTTGATTTACCTGTCCTACATGTCTTTGACTCACCTGACCTACATGTCTTTGATTCACCTGACCTACATGTCTTTGACTCACCTGACCTACATGTCTTTCATTCACCTGATCTACATGTCTTTGATTCACCTGACCTACATATCTTTGATTGGCCTGACCTACATGTCTTTGATTCACCTGACCTACATGTCGTTGATTCAGCTGACCTACATGTCTTTGTTTCACCTGAACTACATGTCTTTGATTCACCTGACCTACATGTCTTTGATTGACCTGACCTACATGTCTTTGACTGACCTGACCTACATGTCTTTGATTCACCTGACCTACATATCTTTGACTCACCTGACCTACATGTCTTTGATTCACCTGACCTATATGTCTTTGATTCAATTGACCTAAGTGTCGTTGATTCACCTGACCTACATGTCTTTGATTCACCTGACCTATATGTCTTTGATTCACCTGACCTACATGTCTTTGATTGAGCTGACCTGGATGTCTTTGATTGACCTGACCTACATGTCTTTGATTCACCTGACTTACATGTATTTGATTCAGCTGACCTATATGTCGTTGATTCACCTGACCTACATGTCTTTGACTCACCTGACCTACATGTCTTTGACTCACCTGAACTACATGTCTTTGATTCACCTGACCTACATGTCTTTGATTCACCTGACCTACATGTCTTTGACTGACCTGACCTACAAGCCTTTGATTCACCTGACCTACATGTCTTTCATTCACCTGACCTACATTTCTTTGATTCACCTGACCTACATGTATTTGATTCAGCTGACCTACTTGTCTTTCATTCACCTGACCTACATGTATTTGATTCAGCTGACCTACATGTCTTTCATTCAGCTGACCTACATGTCTTTGATTCAGCTGATCTACCTGTCTTAGATTCACCTGAGCTACGCGTCGTTGATTCACCTGACCTACATGTCGTTGATTCACCTGACCTACATGTCTTTGATTCACCTGACCTACATGTCTTTGATTCACCTGACCTACATGTCGTTGATTCACCTGACCTACATGTCTTTGATTCACCTGACCTATATGTCTTTGATTCACCTGACCTACATGTCTTTGATTCACTTGTCCTACCTGTCTTTGATTCACCTGACCTACATGTCTTTGATTCACCTGACCTATATGTCTTTGATTCACCTGACCTACATGTCTTTGATTCACCTGACCTACATGTCGTTGATTCACCTGACCTACATGTCTTTGATTCACCTGACCTATATGTCTTTGATTCACCTGACCTACATGTCTTTGATTGAGCTGACCTACATGTCTTTGATTGACCTGACCTACATGTCTTTGATTCACCTGACTTACATGTATTTGATTCAGCTGACCTATATGTCGTTGATTCACCTGACCTACATGTCTTTGACTCACCTGACCTACATGTCTTTGACTCACCTGAACTACATGTCTTTGATTCACCTGACCTACATGTCTTTGATTGACCTGACCTACATGTCTTTGACTGACCTGACCTACATGCCTTTGATTCACCTGACCTACATATCTTTGACTCACCTGACCTACATGTCTTTGATTCACCTGACTTACATGTCTTTGATTCACCTGACTTACATGTCTTTGATTCAGCTGACCTACATGTCTTTCATTCACCTGACCTACATGTCTTTGATTCAGCTGATCTACCTGTCTTTGATTCACCTGACCTACATGTCGTTGATTCACCTGACCTACATGTCTTTGACTCACCTGACCTACATGTCTTTGACTCACCTGAACTACATGTCTTTGATTCACCTGACCTACATGTCTTTGATTCACCTGACCTATATGTCTTTGATTCAATTGACCTAAGTGTCTTTGATTCACCTGACCTATATGTCTTTGATTCACCTGACCTACATGTCTTTGATTCAGCTGACCTACATGTCTTTGATTCACCTGACCTACATGTCTTTGATTCACCTGACCTACATGTCTTTGATTCACTTGACCTATATGTCTTTGATTCACCTGACGTACATGTCTTTGATTCACCTGACCTACATGTCTTTGATTGACCTGACCTACATGTCTTTCATTCACCTGACCTACATGTCTTTGATTCACCTGACCTATATGTGTTTTATTCACCTGACCGACATGTCTTTCATTCAGCTGACCTACATGTCTTTGATTCAGCTGATCTACCTGTCTTTGATTCACCTGACCTACATGTCGTTGATTCACCTGACCTACATGTCTTTGACTCACCTGACCTACATGTCTTTGACTCACCTGACCTACATGTCTTTGACTGACCTGACCTACATGTCTTTGATTCAGCTGACCTACATGTCTTTGATTGACCTGACCTACATGTCTTTGACTCACCTGACCTACATGTCTTTGATTCACCTGACCTACATGTATTTGATTCACCTGACCTACATGACTTTGATTCACCTGACCTACAAGGCTTTGATTCACCTGACCTACATGTCTTTCATTCACCTGACCTACATTTCTTTGATTCACCTGACCTACATGTATTTGATTCAGCTGACCTACTTGTCTTTCATTCACCTGACCTACATGTATTTGATTCAGCTGACCTACATGTCTTTCATTCAGCTGACCTACATGTCTTTGATTCAGCTGATCTACCTGTCTTAGATTCACCTGAGCTACGCGTCGTTGATTCACCTGACCTACATGTCGTTGATTCACCTGACCTACATGTCTTTGATTCACCTGACCTACATGTCTTTGATTCACCTGACCTACATGTCGTTGATTCACCTGACCTACATGTCTTTGATTCACCTGACCTATATGTCTTTGATTCACCTGACCTACATGTCTTTGATTCACTTGTCCTACCTGTCTTTGATTCACCTGACCTACATGTCTTTGATTCACCTGACCTATATGTCTTTGATTCACCTGACCTACATGTCTTTGATTCACCTGACCTACATGTCGTTGATTCACCTGACCTACATGTCTTTGATTGACCTGACCTACATGTCTTTGATTCACCTGACCTACATGTCTTTGATTCACCTGACCTACATATGTTTGACTCACCTGACCTACATGTCTTTGATTCACCTGACTTACATGTCTTTGATTCACCTGACCTACATGTCTTTGATTCACCTGACCTACATGTCTTTGATTCACCTGACCTACATATGTTTGACTCACCTGACCTACATGTCTTTGATTCACCTGACTTACATGTCTTTGATTCACCTGACCTACATGTCTTTGATTGACCTGACCTACATTTCTTTGATTCACCTGACCTACATGTCTTTGATTGACCTGACCTACATGTCTTTGACTGACCTGACCTACATGCCTTTGATTCACCTGACCTACATATCTTTGACTCACCTGACCTACATGTCTTTGATTCACCTGACTTACATGTCTTTGATTCACCTGACTTACATGTCTTTGATTCAGCTGACCTACATGTCTTTCATTCACCTGACCTACATGTCTTTGATTCAGCTGATCTACCTGTCTTTGATTCACCTGACCTACATGTCGTTGATTCACCTGACCTACATGTCTTTGACTCACCTGACCTACATGTCTTTGACTCACCTGAACTACATGTCTTTGATTCACCTGACCTACATGTCTTTGATTCACCTGACCTACATGTCTTTGATTCAATTGACCTAAGTGTCTTTGATTCACCTGATCTATATGTCTTTGATTCACCTGACCTACATGTCTTTGATTCAGCTGACCTACATGTCTTTGATTCACCTGACCTACATGTCTTTGATTCACCTGACCTACATGTCTTTGATTCACTTGACCTATATGTCTTTGATTCACCTGACGTTCATGTCTTTGATTCACCTGACCTACATGTCTTTGATTGACCTGACCTACATGTCTTTCATTCACCTGACCTACATGTCTTTGATTCACCTGACCTATATGTGTTTTATTCACCTGACCGACATGTCTTTCATTCAGCTGACCTACATGTCTTTGATTCAGCTGATCTACCTGTCTTTGATTCACCTGACCTACATGTCGTTGATTCACCTGACCTACATGTCTTTGACTCACCTGACCTACATGTCTTTGACTCACCTGACCTACATGTCTTTGACTGACCTGACCTACATGTCTTTGATTCACCTGACCTAAATGTCGTTGATTCACCTGACCTACATGTCTTTGATTCACCTGACTTACATGTCTTTCACTCACCTGATCTCCATGTCTTTGATTCACATGACCTACATGTCTTTGATTGACCTGACCTACATGTCTTTGACTCACCTGACCTACATGTCTTTGATTCACCTGACCTACATGTATTTGATTCACCTGACCTACATGACTTTGATTCACCTGACCTACAAGGCTTTGATTCACCTGACCTACATGTCTTTCATTCACCTGACCTACATTTCTTTGATTCACCTGACCTACATGTATTTGATTCAGCTGACCTACTTGTCTTTCATTCACCTGACGTACATGTATTTGATTCAGCTGACCTACATGTCTTTCATTCAGCTGACCTACATGTCTTTGATTCAGCTGATCTACCTGTCTTAGATTCACCTGAGCTACGCGTCGTTGATTCACCTGACCTACATGTCGTTGATTCACCTGACCTACATGTCTTTGATTCACCTGACCTACATGTCTTTGATTCACCTGACCTACATGTCGTTGATTCACCTGACCTACATGTCTTTGATTCACCTGACCTATATGTCTTTGATTCACCTGACCTACATGTCTTTGATTCACTTGTCCTACCTGTCTTTGATTCACCTGACCTACATGTCTTTGATTCACCTGACCTATATGTCTTTGATTCACCTGACCTACATGTCTTTGATTCACCTGACCTACATGTCGTTGATTCACCTGACCTACATGTCTTTGATTGACCTGACCTACATATGTTTGACTCACCTGACCTACATGTCTTTGATTCACCTGACTTACATGTCTTTGATTCACCTGACCTACATGTCTTTGATTGACCTGACCTACATTTCTTTGATTGACCTGACCTACATATCTTTGACTGACCTGACCTACATGTCTTTGATTCACCTGACCTACATATCTTTGATTCACCTGACTTACATGTCTTTGATTCACCTGACCTACATGTATTTGATTCACCTGACCTACATGTATTTGATTCACCTGACCTACATATCTTTGACTGACCTGACCTACATGTCTTTGACTCACCTGACATACATGTCTTTGATTCACCTGACTTACATGTCTTTGATTCACCTGACCTACATGTATTTGATTCAGCTGACCTACATGTCTTTCATTCAGCTGACCTACATGTCTTTGATTCAGCTGATCTACCTGTCTTTGATTCACCTGACCTACATGTCGTTGATTCACCTGACCTACATGTCGTTGATTCACCTGACCTACATGTCTTTGATTCACCTGACCTACATGTCTTTGATTCACCTGACTTACATGTCTTTGATTCAGCTGACCTACATGTCTTTCATTCACCTGACCTACATGTCTTTGATTCAGCTGATCTACCTGTCTTTGATTCACCTGACCTACATGTCGTTGATTCACCTGACCTACATGTCTTTGACTCACCTGACCTACATGTCTTTGACTCACCTGAACTACATGTCTTTGATTCACCTGACCTACATGTCTTTGATTCACCTGACCTATATGTCTTTGATTCAATTGACCTAAGTGTCTTTGATTCACCTGACCTATATGTCTTTGATTCACCTGACCTACATGTCTTTGATTCAGCTGACCTACATGTCTTTGATTCACCTGACCTACATGTCTTTGATTCACCTGACCTACATGTCTTTGATTCACTTGACCTATATGTCTTTGATTCACCTGACGTACATGTCTTTGATTCACCTGACCTACATGTCTTTGATTGACCTGACCTACATGTCTTTCATTCACCTGACCTACATGTCTTTGATTCACCTGACCTATATGTGTTTTATTCACCTGACCGACATGTCTTTCATTCAGCTGACCTACATGTCTTTGATTCAGCTGATCTACCTGTCTTTGATTCACCTGACCTACATGTCTTTGACTCACCTGACCTACATGTCTTTGACTCACCTGACCTACATGTCTTTGACTGACCTGACCTACATGTCTTTGATTCAGCTGACCTACATGTCTTTGATTGACCTGACCTACATGTCTTTGACTCACCTGACCTACATGTCTTTGATTCACCTGACCTACATGTATTTGATTCACCTGACCTACATGACTTTGATTCACCTGACCTACAAGGCTTTGATTCACCTGACCTACATGTCTTTCATTCACCTGACCTACATTTCTTTGATTCACCTGACCTACATGTATTTGATTCAGCTGACCTACTTATCTTTCATTCACCTGACCTACATGTATTTGATTCAGCTGACCTACATGTCTTTCATTCAGCTGACCTACATGTCTTTGATTCAGCTGATCTACCTGTCTTAGATTCACCTGAGCTACGCGTCGTTGATTCACCTGACCTACATGTCGTTGATTCACCTGACCTACATGTCTTTGATTCACCTGACCTACATGTCTTTGATTCACCTGACCTACATGTCGTTGATTCACCTGACCTACATGTCTTTGATTCACCTGACCTATATGTCTTTGATTCACCTGACCTACATGTCTTTGATTCACTTGTCCTACCTGTCTTTGATTCACCTGACCTACATGTCTTTGATTCACCTGACCTATATGTCTTTGATTCACCTGACTTACATGTCTTTGATTCACCTGACCTACATGTATTTGATTCAGCTGACCTACATGTCTTTCATTCAGCTGACCTACATGTCTTTGATTCAGCTGATCTACCTGTCTTTGATTCACCTGACCTACATGTCGTTGATTCACCTGACCTACATGTCGTTGATTCACCTGACCTACATGTCTTTGATTCACCTGACCTACATGTCTTTGATTCACCTGACTTACATGTCTTTGATTCAGCTGACCTACATGTCTTTCATTCACCTGACCTACATGTCTTTGATTCAGCTGATCTACCTGTCTTTGATTCACCTGACCTACATGTCGTTGATTCACCTGACCTACATGTCTTTGACTCACCTGACCTACATGTCTTTGACTCACCTGAACTACATGTCTTTGATTCACCTGACCTACATGTCTTTGATTCACCTGACCTATATGTCTTTGATTCAATTGACCTAAGTGTCTTTGATTCACCTGACCTATATGTCTTTGATTCACCTGACCTACATGTCTTTGATTCAGCTGACCTACATGTCTTTGATTCACCTGACCTACATGTCTTTGATTCACCTGACCTACATGTCTTTGATTCACTTGACCTATATGTCTTTGATTCACCTGACGTACATGTCTTTGATTCACCTGACCTACATGTCTTTGATTGACCTGACCTACATGTCTTTCATTCACCTGACCTACATGTCTTTGATTCACCTGACCTATATGTGTTTTATTCACCTGACCGACATGTCTTTCATTCAGCTGACCTACATGTCTTTGATTCAGCTGATCTACCTGTCTTTGATTCACCTGACCTACATGTCGTTGATTCACCTGACCTACATGTCTTTGACTCACCTGACCTACATGTCTTTGACTCACCTGACCTACATGTCTTTGACTGACCTGACCTACATGTCTTTGATTCAGCTGACCTACATGTCTTTGATTGACCTGACCTACATGTCTTTGACTCACCTGACCTACATGTCTTTGATTCACCTGACCTACATGTATTTGATTCACCTGACCTACATGACTTTGATTCACCTGACCTACAAGGCTTTGATTCACCTGACCTACATGTCTTTCATTCACCTGACCTACATTTCTTTGATTCACCTGACCTACATGTATTTGATTCAGCTGACCTACTTGTCTTTCATTCACCTGACCTACATGTATTTGATTCAGCTGACCTACATGTCTTTCATTCAGCTGACCTACATGTCTTTGATTCAGCTGATCTACCTGTCTTAGATTCACCTGAGCTACGCGTCGTTGATTCACCTGACCTACATGTCGTTGATTCACCTGACCTACATGTCTTTGATTCACCTGACCTACATGTCTTTGATTCACCTGACCTACATGTCGTTGATTCACCTGACCTACATGTCTTTGATTCACCTGAACTATATGTCTTTGATTCACCTGACCTACATGTCTTTGATTCACTTGTCCTACCTGTCTTTGATTCACCTGACCTACATGTCTTTGATTCACCTGACCTATATGTCTTTGATTCACCTGACCTACATGTCTTTGATTCACCTGACCTACATGTCGTTGATTCACCTGACCTACATGTCTTTGATTGACCTGACCTACATGTCTTTGATTCACCTGACCTACATGTCTTTGATTCACCTGACCTACATATGTTTGACTCACCTGACCTACATGTCTTTGATTCACCTGACTTACATGTCTTTGATTCACCTGACCTACATGTCTTTGATTCACCTGACCTACATGTCTTTGATTCACCTGACCTACATATGTTTGACTCACCTGACCTACATGTCTTTGATTCACCTGACTTACATGTCTTTGATTCACCTGACCTACATGTCTTTGATTGACCTGACCTACATTTCTTTGATTCACCTGACCTACATGTCTTTGACTCACCTGACCTACATGTCTTTGATTCACCTGACCTACATGTCTTTGATTCACCTGACCTATATGTCTTTGATTCAATTGACCTAAGTGTCTTTGATTCACCTGACCTATATGTCTTTGATTCACCTGACCTACATGTCTTTGATTCAGCTGACCTACATGTCTTTGATTCACCTGACCTACATGTCTTTGATTCACCTGACCTACATGTCTTTGATTCACTTGACCTATATGTCTTTGATTCACCTGACGTTCATGTCTTTGATTCACCTGACCTACATGTCTTTGATTGACCTGACCTACATGTCTTTCATTCACCTGACCTACATGTCTTTGATTCACCTGACCTATATGTGTTTTATTCACCTGACCGACATGTCTTTCATTCAGCTGACCTACATGTCTTTGATTCAGCTGATCTACCTGTCTTTGATTCACCTGACCTACATGTCGTTGATTCACCTGACCTACATGTCTTTGACTCACCTGACCTACATGTCTTTGACTCACCTGACCTACATGTCTTTGACTGACCTGACCTACATGTCTTTGATTCACCTGACCTACATGTCGTTGATTCACCTGACCTACATGTCTTTGATTCACCTGACTTACATGTCTTTCACTCACCTGATCTCCATGTCTTTGATTCACATGACCTACATGTCTTTGATTGACCTGACCTACATGTCTTTGACTCACCTGACCTACATGTCTTTGATTCACCTGACCTACATGTATTTGATTCACCTGACCTACATGACTTTGATTCACCTGACCTACAAGGCTTTGATTCACCTGACCTACATGTCTTTCATTCACCTGACCTACATTTCTTTGATTCACCTGACCTACATGTATTTGATTCAGCTGACCTACTTGTCTTTCATTCACCTGACGTACATGTATTTGATTCAGCTGACCTACATGTCTTTCATTCAGCTGACCTACATGTCTTTGATTCAGCTGATCTACCTGTCTTAGATTCACCTGAGCTACGCGTCGTTGATTCACCTGACCTACATGTCGTTGATTCACCTGACCTACATGTCTTTGATTCACCTGACCTACATGTCTTTGATTCACCTGACCTACATGTCGTTGATTCACCTGACCTACATGTCTTTGATTCACCTGACCTATATGTCTTTGATTCACCTGACCTACATGTCTTTGATTCACTTGTCCTACCTGTCTTTGATTCACCTGACCTACATGTCTTTGATTCACCTGACCTATATGTCTTTGATTCACCTGACCTACATGTCTTTGATTCACCTGACCTACATGTCGTTGATTCACCTGACCTACATGTCTTTGATTGACCTGACCTACATATGTTTGACTCACCTGACCTACATGTCTTTGATTCACCTGACTTACATGTCTTTGATTCACCTGACCTACATGTCTTTGATTGACCTGACCTACATTTCTTTGATTGACCTGACCTACATATCTTTGACTGACCTGACCTACATGTCTTTGATTCACCTGACCTACATATCTTTGATTCACCTGACTTACATGTCTTTGATTCACCTGACCTACATGTATTTGATTCACCTGACCTACATGTATTTGATTCACCTGACCTACATATCTTTGACTGACCTGACCTACATGTCTTTGACTCACCTGACATACATGTCTTTGATTCACCTGACTTACATGTCTTTGATTCAGCTGACCTACATGTATTTGATTCAGCTGACCTACATGTCTTTCATTCAGCTGACCTACATGTCTTTGATTCAGCTGATCTACCTGTCTTTGATTCACCTGACCTACATGTCGTTGATTCACCTGACCTACATGTCTTTGACTCCCCTGACCTACATGTCTTTGACTCACCTGACCTACATGTCTTTGACTGACCTGACCTACATGTCTTTGATTCACCTGACCTACATGTCGTTGATTCACCTGACCTACATGTCTTTGATTCACCTGACTTACATGTCTTTGACTCACCTGATCTCCATGTCTTTGATTCACCTGACCTTCATGTCTTTGATTGACCTGACCTACATGTCTTTGACTCACCTGACCTACATGTCTTTGATTCACCTGACCTACATGTATTTGATTCACCTGACCTACATGACTTTGATTCACCTGACCTACAAGGCTTTGATTCACCTGACCTACATGTCTTTCATTCACCTGACCTAGATTTCTTTGATTCACCTGACCTACATGTATTTGATTCAGCTGACCTACATGTCTTTCATTCACCTGACCTACATGTATTTGATTCAGCTGACCTACATGTCTTTCATTCAGCTGACCTACATGTCTTTGATTCACCTGACCTACATGTCGTTGATTCACCTGACCTACATGTCTTTGATTCACCTGACCTATATGTCTTTGATTCACCTGACCTACATGTCTTTGATTCACCTGACCTATATGTCTTTGATTCGCCTGACCTACATGTCTTTGATTCACTTGTCCTACCTGTCTTTGATTCACCTGACCTACATGTCTTTGATTCACCTGACCTATATGTCTTTGATTCACCTGACCTACATGTCTTTGATTCACCTGACCTACATGTCGTTGATTCACCTGACCTACATGTCTTTGATTGACCTGACCTACATGTATTTGATTAAGCTGACCTACATGTCTTTCATTCACCTGACCTACATGTCTTTGATTCAGCTGATCTACCTGTCTTTGATTCACCTGAGCTACGCGTCGTTGATTCACCTGACCTTCATGTCGTTGATTCACCTGACCTACATGTCTTTGATTCACTTCACCTACATGTCTTTGATTCACCTGACCTACATGTCTTTGATTTACCTGACCTACATGTCTTTGATTCATCTGACTTACATGTCTTTGATTTACCTGTCCTACATGTCTTTGACTCACCTGACCTACATGTCTTTGATTCACCTGACCTACATGTCTTTGACTCACCTGACCTACATGTCTTTCATTCACCTGATCTACATGTCTTTGATTCACCTGACCTACATATCTTTGATTGGCCTGACCTACATGTCTTTGATTCACCTGACCTACATGTCGTTGATTCAGCTGACCTACATGTCTTTGTTTCACCTGAACTACATGTCTTTGATTCACCTGACCTACATGTCTTTGATTGACCTGACCTACATGTCTTTGACTGACCTGACCTACATGTCTTTGATTCACCTGACCTTCATATCTTTGACTCACCTGACCTACATGTCTTTGATTCACATGACCTATATGTCTTTGATTCAATTGACCTAAGTGTCGTTGATTCACCTGACCTACATGTCTTTGATTCACCTGACCTATATGTCTTTGATTCACCTGACCTACATGTCTTTGATTGAGCTGACCTACATGTCTTTGATTGACCTGACCTACATGTCTTTGATTCACCTGACTTACATGTATTTGATTCAGCTGACCTATATGTCGTTGATTCACCTGACCTACATGTCTTTGACTCACCTGACCTACATGTCTTTCACTCACCTGAACTACATGTCTTTGATTCACCTGACCTACATGTCTTTGATTGACCTGACCTACATGTCTTTGACTGACCTGACCTACAAGGCTTTGATTGACCTGACCTACATGTCTTTCATTCACCTGACCTACATTTCTTTGATTCACCTGACCTACATGTATTTGATTCAGCTGACCTACTTGTCTTTCATTCACCTGACCTACATGTATTTGATTCAGCTGACCTACATGTCTTTCATTCAGCTGACCTACATGTCTTTGATTCAGCTGATCTACCTGTCTTAGATTCACCTGAGCTACGCGTCGTTGATTCACCTGACCTACATGTCGTTGATTCACCTGACCTACATGTCTTTGATTCACCTGACCTACATGTCTTTGATTCACCTGACCTACATGTCGTTGATTCACCTGACCTACATGTCTTTGATTCACCTGACCTATATGTCTTTGATTCACCTGACCTACATGTCTTTGATTCACTTGTCCTACCTGTCTTTGATTCACCTGACCTACATGTCTTTGATTCACCTGACCTATATGTCTTTGATTCACCTGACCTACATGTCTTTGATTCACCTGACCTACATGTCGTTGATTCACCTGACCTACATGTCTTTGATTCACCTGACCTATATGTCTTTGATTCACCTGACCTACATGTCTTTGATTGAGCTGACCTACATGTCTTTGATTGACCTGACCTACATGTCTTTGATTCACCTGACTTACATGTATTTGATTCAGCTGACCTATATGTCGTTGATTCACCTGACCTACATGTCTTTGACTCACCTGACCTACATGTCTTTGACTCACCTGAACTACATGTCTTTGATTGAGCTGACCTACATGTCTTTCATTGACCTGACCTACATGTCTTTGACTGACCTGACCTACATGCCTTTGATTCACCTGACCTACATATCTTTGACTCACCTGACCTACATGTCTTTGATTCACCTGACTTACATGTCTTTGATTCACCTGACTTACATGTCTTTGATTCAGCTGACCTACATGTCTTTCATTCACCTGACCTACATGTCTTTGATTCAGCTGATCTACCTGTCTTTGATTCACCTGACCTACATGTCGTTGATTCACCTGACCTACATGTCTTTGACTCACCTGACCTACATGTCTTTGACTCACCTGAACTACATGTCTTTGATTCACCTGACCTACATGTCTTTGATTCACCTGACCTATATGTCTTTGATTCAATTGACCTAAGTGTCTTTGATTCACCTGACCTATATGTCTTTGATTCACCTGACCTACATGTCTTTGATTCAGCTGACCTACATGTCTTTGATTCACCTGACCTACATGTCTTTGATTCACCTGACCTACATGTCTTTGATTCACTTGACCTATATGTCTTTGATTCACCTGACGTACATGTCTTTGATTCACCTGACCTACATGTCTTTGATTGACCTGACCTACATGTCTTTCATTCACCTGACCTACATGTCTTTGATTCACCTGACCTATATGTGTTTTATTCACCTGACCGACATGTCTTTCATTCAGCTGACCTACATGTCTTTGATTCACCTGACCTACATGTCTTTGATTCACCTGACCTACATGTCTTTGATTCACTTGACCTATATGTCTTTGATTCACCTGACGTTCATGTCTTTGATTCACCTGACCTACATGTCTTTGATTGACCTGACCTACATGTCTTTCATTCACCTGACCTACATGTCTTTGATTCACCTGACCTATATGTGTTTTATTCACCTGACCGACATGTCTTTCATTCAGCTGACCTACATGTCTTTGATTCAGCTGATCTACCTGTCTTTGATTCACCTGACCTACATGTCGTTGATTCACCTGACCTACATGTCTTTGACTCACCTGACCTACATGTCTTTGACTCACCTGACCTACATGTCTTTGACTGACCTGACCTACATGTCTTTGATTCACCTGACCTACATGTCGTTGATTCACCTGACCTACATGTCTTTGATTCACCTGACTTACATGTCTTTCACTCACCTGATCTCCATGTCTTTGATTCACATGACCTACATGTCTTTGATTGACCTGACCTACATGTCTTTGACTCACCTGACCTACATGTCTTTGATTCACCTGACCTACATGTATTTGATTCACCTGACCTACATGACTTTGATTCACCTGACCTACAAGGCTTTGATTCACCTGACCTACATGTCTTTCATTCACCTGACCTACATTTCTTTGATTCACCTGACCTACATGTATTTGATTCAGCTGACCTACTTGTCTTTCATTCACCTGACGTACATGTATTTGATTCAGCTGACCTACATGTCTTTCATTCAGCTGACCTACATGTCTTTGATTCAGCTGATCTACCTGTCTTAGATTCACCTGAGCTACGCGTCGTTGATTCACCTGACCTACATGTCGTTGATTCACCTGACCTACATGTCTTTGATTCACCTGACCTACATGTCTTTGATTCACCTGACCTACATGTCGTTGATTCACCTGACCTACATGTCTTTGATTCACCTGACCTATATGTCTTTGATTCACCTGACCTACATGTCTTTGATTCACTTGTCCTACCTGTCTTTGATTCACCTGACCTACATGTCTTTGATTCACCTGACCTATATGTCTTTGATTCACCTGACCTACATGTCTTTGATTCACCTGACCTACATGTCGTTGATTCACCTGACCTACATGTCTTTGATTGACCTGACCTACATATGTTTGACTCACCTGACCTACATGTCTTTGATTCACCTGACTTACATGTCTTTGATTCACCTGACCTACATGTCTTTGATTGACCTGACCTACATTTCTTTGATTGACCTGACCTACATATCTTTGACTGACCTGACCTACATGTCTTTGATTCACCTGACCTACATATCTTTGATTCACCTGACTTACATGTCTTTGATTCACCTGACCTACATGTATTTGATTCACCTGACCTACATGTATTTGATTCACCTGACCTACATATCTTTGACTGACCTGACCTACATGTCTTTGACTCACCTGACATACATGTCTTTGATTCACCTGACTTACATGTCTTTGATTCAGCTGACCTACATGTATTTGATTCAGCTGACCTACATGTCTTTCATTCAGCTGACCTACATGTCTTTGATTCAGCTGATCTACCTGTCTTTGATTCACCTGACCTACATGTCGTTGATTCACCTGACCTACATGTCTTTGACTCCCCTGACCTACATGTCTTTGACTCACCTGACCTACATGTCTTTGACTGACCTGACCTACATGTCTTTGATTCACCTGACCTACATGTCGTTGATTCACCTGACCTACATGTCTTTGATTCACCTGACTTACATGTCTTTGACTCACCTGATCTCCATGTCTTTGATTCACCTGACCTTCATGTCTTTGATTGACCTGACCTACATGTCTTTGACTCACCTGACCTACATGTCTTTGATTCACCTGACCTACATGTATTTGATTCACCTGACCTACATGACTTTGATTCACCTGACCTACAAGGCTTTGATTCACCTGACCTACATGTCTTTCATTCACCTGACCTAGATTTCTTTGATTCACCTGACCTACATGTATTTGATTCAGCTGACCTACATGTCTTTCATTCACCTGACCTACATGTATTTGATTCAGCTGACCTACATGTCTTTCATTCAGCTGACCTACATGTCTTTGATTCACCTGACCTACATGTCGTTGATTCACCTGACCTACATGTCTTTGATTCACCTGACCTATATGTCTTTGATTCACCTGACCTACATGTCTTTGATTCACCTGACCTATATGTCTTTGATTCGCCTGACCTACATGTCTTTGATTCACTTGTCCTACCTGTCTTTGATTCACCTGACCTACATGTCTTTGATTCACCTGACCTATATGTCTTTGATTCACCTGACCTACATGTCTTTGATTCACCTGACCTACATGTCGTTGATTCACCTGACCTACATGTCTTTGATTGACCTGACCTACATGTATTTGATTAAGCTGACCTACATGTCTTTCATTCACCTGACCTACATGTCTTTGATTCAGCTGATCTACCTGTCTTTGATTCACCTGAGCTACGCGTCGTTGATTCACCTGACCTTCATGTCGTTGATTCACCTGACCTACATGTCTTTGATTCACTTCACCTACATGTCTTTGATTCACCTGACCTACATGTCTTTGATTTACCTGACCTACATGTCTTTGATTCATCTGACTTACATGTCTTTGATTTACCTGTCCTACATGTCTTTGACTCACCTGACCTACATGTCTTTGATTCACCTGACCTACATGTCTTTGACTCACCTGACCTACATGTCTTTCATTCACCTGATCTACATGTCTTTGATTCACCTGACCTACATATCTTTGATTGGCCTGACCTACATGTCTTTGATTCACCTGACCTACATGTCGTTGATTCAGCTGACCTACATGTCTTTGTTTCACCTGAACTACATGTCTTTGATTCACCTGACCTACATGTCTTTGATTGACCTGACCTACATGTCTTTGACTGACCTGACCTACATGTCTTTGATTCACCTGACCTTCATATCTTTGACTCACCTGACCTACATGTCTTTGATTCACATGACCTATATGTCTTTGATTCAATTGACCTAAGTGTCGTTGATTCACCTGACCTACATGTCTTTGATTCACCTGACCTATATGTCTTTGATTCACCTGACCTACATGTCTTTGATTGAGCTGACCTACATGTCTTTGATTGACCTGACCTACATGTCTTTGATTCACCTGACTTACATGTATTTGATTCAGCTGACCTATATGTCGTTGATTCACCTGACCTACATGTCTTTGACTCACCTGACCTACATGTCTTTCACTCACCTGAACTACATGTCTTTGATTCACCTGACCTACATGTCTTTGATTGACCTGACCTACATGTCTTTGACTGACCTGACCTACAAGGCTTTGATTGACCTGACCTACATGTCTTTCATTCACCTGACCTACATTTCTTTGATTCACCTGACCTACATGTATTTGATTCAGCTGACCTACTTGTCTTTCATTCACCTGACCTACATGTATTTGATTCAGCTGACCTACATGTCTTTCATTCAGCTGACCTACATGTCTTTGATTCAGCTGATCTACCTGTCTTAGATTCACCTGAGCTACGCGTCGTTGATTCACCTGACCTACATGTCGTTGATTCACCTGACCTACATGTCTTTGATTCACCTGACCTACATGTCTTTGATTCACCTGACCTACATGTCGTTGATTCACCTGACCTACATGTCTTTGATTCACCTGACCTATATGTCTTTGATTCACCTGACCTACATGTCTTTGATTCACTTGTCCTACCTGTCTTTGATTCACCTGACCTACATGTCTTTGATTCACCTGACCTATATGTCTTTGATTCACCTGACCTACATGTCTTTGATTCACCTGACCTACATGTCGTTGATTCACCTGACCTACATGTCTTTGATTCACCTGACCTATATGTCTTTGATTCACCTGACCTACATGTCTTTGATTGAGCTGACCTACATGTCTTTGATTGACCTGACCTACATGTCTTTGATTCACCTGACTTACATGTATTTGATTCAGCTGACCTATATGTCGTTGATTCACCTGACCTACATGTCTTTGACTCACCTGACCTACATGTCTTTGACTCACCTGAACTACATGTCTTTGATTGAGCTGACCTACATGTCTTTCATTGACCTGACCTACATGTCTTTGACTGACCTGACCTACATGCCTTTGATTCACCTGACCTACATATCTTTGACTCACCTGACCTACATGTCTTTGATTCACCTGACTTACATGTCTTTGATTCACCTGACTTACATGTCTTTGATTCAGCTGACCTACATGTCTTTCATTCACCTGACCTACATGTCTTTGATTCAGCTAATCTACCTGTCTTTGATTCACCTGACCTACATGTCGTTGATTCACCTGACCTACATGTCTTTGACTCACCTGACCTACATGTCTTTGACTCACCTGAACTACATGTCTTTGATTCACCTGACCTACATGTCTTTGATTCACCTGACCTATATGTCTTTGATTCAATTGACCTAAGTGTCTTTGATTCACCTGACCTATATGTCTTTGATTCACCTGACCTACATGTCTTTGATTCAGCTGACCTACATGTCTTTGATTCACCTGACCTACATGTCTTTGATTCACCTGACCTACATGTCTTTGATTCACTTGACCTATATGTCTTTGATTCACCTGACGTACATGTCTTTGATTCACCTGACCTACATGTCTTTGATTGACCTGACCTACATGTCTTTCATTCACCTGACCTACATGTCTTTGATTCACCTGACCTATATGTGTTTTATTCACCTGACCGACATGTCTTTCATTCAGCTGACCTACATGTCTTTGATTCAGCTGATCTACCTGTCTTTGATTCACCTGACCTACATGTCGTTGATTCACCTGACCTACATGTCTTTGACTCACCTGACCTACATGTCTTTGACTCACCTGACCTACATGTCTTTGACTGACCTGACCTACATGTCTTTGATTCACCTGACCTACATGTCGTTGATTCACCTGACCTACATGTCTTTGATTCACCTGACTTACATGTCTTTCACTCACCTGATCTCCATGTCTTTGATTCAGCTGATCTACCTGTCTTTGATTCACCTGACCTACATGTCGTTGATTCACCTGACCTACATGTCTTTGATTCACCTGACCTACATGTCTTTGATTCACCTGACCTACATGTCGTTGATTCACCTGACCTACATGTCTTTGATTCACCTGACCTATATGTCTTTGATTCACCTGACCTATATGTCTTTGATTCACTTGTCCTACCTGTCTTTGATTCACCTGACCTACATGTCTTTGATTCACCTGACCTATATGTCTTTGATTCACCTGACCTACATGTCTTTGATTCACCTGACCTACATGTCGTTGATTCACCTGACCTACATGTCTTTGATTCACCTGACCTACATGTCTTTGATTCACCTGACCTACATGTCTTTGATTCACCTGACCTACATATGTTTGACTCACCTGACCTACATGTCTTTGATTCACCTGACTTACATGTCTTTGATTCACCTGACCTACATGTCTTTGATTGACCTGACCTACATTTCTTTGATTGACCTGACCTACATATCTTTGACTGACCTGACCTACATGTCTTTGATTCACCTGACCTACATATCTTTGATTCACCTGACTTACATGTCTTTGATTCACCTGACCTACATGTATTTGATTCACCTGACCTACATGTATTTGATTCACCTGACCTACATATCTTTGACTGACCTGACCTACATGTCTTTGACTCACCTGACATACATGTCTTTGATTCACCTGACCTACATGTCGTTGATTCACCTGACCTACATGTCTTTGATTCACCTGACCTATATGTCTTTGATTCACCTGACCTACATGTCTTTGATTCACTTGTCCTACCTGTCTTTGATTCACCTGACCTACATGTCTTTGATTCACCTGACCTATATGTCTTTGATTCACCTGACCTACATGTCTTTGATTCACCTGACCTACATGTCGTTGATTCACCTGACCTACATGTCTTTGATTGACCTAACCTACATGTCTTTGATTCACCTGACCTACATGTCTTTGATTCACCTGACCTACATATGTTTGACTCACCTGACCTACATGTCTTTGATTCACCTGACTTACATGTCTTTGATTCACCTGACCTACATGTCTTTGATTGACCTGACCTACATTTCTTTGATTGACCTGACCTACATATCTTTGACTGACCTGACCTACATGTCTTTGATTCACCTGACCTACATATCTTTGATTCACCTGACTTACATGTCTTTGATTCACCTGACCTACATGTATTTGATTCACCTGACCTACATGTATTTGATTCACCTGACCTACATATCTTTGACTGACCTGACCTACATGTCTTTGACTCACCTGACATACATGTCTTTGATTCACCTGACTTACATGTCTTTGATTCACCTGACCTACATGTATTTGATTCAGCTGACCTACATGTCTTTCATTCAGCTGACCTACATGTCTTTGATTCAGCTGATCTACCTGTCTTTGATTCACCTGACCTACATGTCGTTGATTCACCTGACCTACATGTCTTTGACTCCCCTGACCTACATGTCTTTGACTCACCTGACCTACATGTCTTTGACTGACCTGACCTACATGTCTTTGATTCACCTGACCTACATGTCGTTGATTCACCTGACCTACATGTCTTTGATTCACCTGACTTACATGTCTTTGACTCACCTGATCTCCATGTCTTTGATTCACCTGACCTTCATGTCTTTGATTGACCTGACCTACATGTCTTTGACTCACCTGACCTACATGTCTTTGATTCACCTGACCTACATGTATTTGATTCACCTGACCTACATGACTTTGATTCACCTGACCTACAAGGCTTTGATTCACCTGACCTACATGTCTTTCATTCACCTGACCTACATTTCTTTGATTCACCTGACCTACATGTATTTGATTCAGCTGACCTACATGTCTTTCATTCACCTGACCTACATGTATTTGATTCAGCTGACCTACATGTCTTTCATTCAGCTGACCTACATGTGATTGATTCACCTGACCTACATGTCTTTGATTCACCTGACCTACATGTCTTTGATTCACCTGACCTATATGTCTTTGATTCACCTGACCTACATGTCTTTGATTCACCTGACCTATATGTCTTTGATTCACCTGACCTACATGTCTTTGATTCACTTGTCCTACCTGTCTTTGATTCACCTGACCTACATGTCTTTGATTCACCTGACCTACATGTCTTTGATTCACCTGACCTACATGTCGTTGATTCACCTGACCTACATGTCTTTGATTCACCTGACCTACATGTCGTTGATTCACCTGACCTACATGTCTTTGATTCACCTGACCTACATGTCTTTGATTCACCTGACCTACATGTCTTTGATTCACCTGACCTACATATGTTTGACTCACCTGACCTACATGTCTTTGATTCACCTGACTTACATGTCTTTGATTCACCTGACCTACATGTCTTTGATTGACCTGACCTACATTTCTTTGATTGACCTGACCTACATATCTTTGACTGACCTGACCTACATGTCTTTGATTCACCTGACCTACATATCTTTGATTCACCTGACTTACATGTCTTTGATTCACCTGACCTACATGTATTTGATTCACCTGACCTACATGTATTTGATTCACCTGACCTACATATCTTTGACTGACCTGACCTACATGTCTTTGACTCACCTGACATACATGTCTTTGATTCACCTGACCTACATGTCGTTGATTCACCTGACCTACATGTCTTTGATTCACCTGACCTATATGTCTTTGATTCACCTGACCTACATGTCTTTGATTCACTTGTCCTACCTGTCTTTGATTCACCTGACCTACATGTCTTTGATTCACCTGACCTATATGTCTTTGATTCACCTGACCTACATGTCTTTGATTCACCTGACCTACATGTCGTTGATTCACCTGACCTACATGTCTTTGATTGACCTAACCTACATGTCTTTGATTCACCTGACCTACATGTCTTTGATTCACCTGACCTACATATGTTTGACTCACCTGACCTACATGTCTTTGATTCACCTGACTTACATGTCTTTGATTCACCTGACCTACATGTCTTTGATTGACCTGACCTACATTTCTTTGATTGACCTGACCTACATATCTTTGACTGACCTGACCTACATGTCTTTGATTCACCTGACCTACATATCTTTGATTCACCTGACTTACATGTCTTTGATTCACCTGACCTACATGTATTTGATTCACCTGACCTACATGTATTTGATTCACCTGACCTACATATCTTTGACTGACCTGACCTACATGTCTTTGACTCACCTGACATACATGTCTTTGATTCACCTGACTTACATGTCTTTGATTCACCTGACCTACATGTATTTGATTCAGCTGACCTACATGTCTTTCATTCAGCTGACCTACATGTCTTTGATTCAGCTGATCTACCTGTCTTTGATTCACCTGACCTACATGTCGTTGATTCACCTGACCTACATGTCTTTGACTCCCCTGACCTACATGTCTTTGACTCACCTGACCTACATGTCTTTGACTGACCTGACCTACATGTCTTTGATTCACCTGACCTACATGTCGTTGATTCACCTGACCTACATGTCTTTGATTCACCTGACTTACATGTCTTTGACTCACCTGATCTCCATGTCTTTGATTCACCTGACCTTCATGTCTTTGATTGACCTGACCTACATGTCTTTGACTCACCTGACCTACATGTCTTTGATTCACCTGACCTACATGTATTTGATTCACCTGACCTACATGACTTTGATTCACCTGACCTACAAGGCTTTGATTCACCTGACCTACATGTCTTTCATTCACCTGACCTACATTTCTTTGATTCACCTGACCTACATGTATTTGATTCAGCTGACCTACATGTCTTTCATTCACCTGACCTACATGTATTTGATTCAGCTGACCTACATGTCTTTCATTCAGCTGACCTACATGTGTTTGATTCACCTGACCTACATGTCTTTGATTCACCTGACCTACATGTCTTTGATTCACCTGACCTATATGTCTTTGATTCACCTGACCTACATGTCTTTGATTCACCTGACCTATATGTCTTTGATTCACCTGACCTACATGTCTTTGATTCACTTGTCCTACCTGTCTTTGATTCACCTGACCTACATGTCTTTGATTCACCTGACCTACATGTCTTTGATTCACCTGACCTACATGTCGTTGATTCACCTGACCTACATGTCTTTGATTGACCTGACCTACATGTATTTGATTAAGCTGACCTACATGTCTTTCATTCACCTGACCTACATGTCTTTGATTCAGCTGATCTACCTGTCTTTGATTCACCTGAGCTACGCGTCGTTGATTCACCTGACCTTCATGTCGTTGATTCACCTGACCTACATGTCTTTGATTCACTTCACCTACATGTCTTTGATTCACCTGACCTACATGTCTTTGATTTACCTGACCTACATGTCTTTGATTCATCTGACTTACATGTCTTTGATTTACCTGTCCTACATGTCTTTGACTCACCTGACCTACATGTCTTTGATTCACCTGACCTACATGTCTTTGACTCACCTGACCTACATGTCTTTCATTCACCTGATCTACATGTCTTTGATTCACCTGACCTACATATCTTTGATTGGCCTGACCTACATGTCTTTGATTCACCTGACCTACATGTCGTTGATTCAGCTGACCTACATGTCTTTGTTTCACCTGAACTACATGTCTTTGATTCACCTGACCTACATGTCTTTGATTGACCTGACCTACATGTCTTTGACTGACCTGACCTACATGTCTTTGATTCACCTAACCTACATATCTTTGACTCACCTGACCTACATGTCTTTGATTCACCTGACCTATATGTCTTTGATTCAATTGACCTAAATGTCGTTGATTCACCTGACCTACATGTCTTTGATTCACCTGACCTATATGTCTTTGATTCACCTGACCTACATGTCTTTGATTGAGCTGACCTACATGTCTTTGATTGACCTGACCTACATGTCTTTGATTCACCTGACTTACATGTATTTGATTCAGCTGACCTATATGTCGTTGATTCACCTGACCTACATGTCTTTGACTCACCTGACCTACATGACTTTGACTCACCTGAACTACATGTCTTTGATTCACCTGACCTACATGTCTTTGATTGACCTGACCTACATGTCTTTGACTGACCTGACCTACATGTCTTTGATTCACCTGACCTACATATCTTTGACTCACCTGACCTACATGTCTTTGATTCACCTGACCTATATGTCTTTGATTCAATTGACCTAAGTGTCGTTGATTCACCTGACCTACATGTCTTTGATTCACCTGACCTATATGTCTTTGATTCACCTGACCTACATGTCGTTGATTCACCTGACCTACATGTCTTTGATTCGCCTGACCTACATGTCTTTGATTCACCTGACTTACATGTATTTGATTCAGCTGACCTATATGTCTTTGATTCACCTGGCTTACATGTCTTTGATTCAGCTGACCTACATGTCTTTCATTCACCTGACCTACATGTCTTTGACCTGACCTACATATCTTTGATTGACCTGACCTACATGTCTTTGACTGACCTGACCTACATGTCTTTGATTCACCTGACCTACATATCTTTGACTCACCTGACCTACATGTCTTTGAATCACCTGACTTACATGTCTTTGATTCACCTGACTTACATGTCTTTGATTCAGCTGACCTACATGTCTTTCATTCACCTGACCTACATGTCTTTGATTCAGCTGATCTACCTGTCTTTGATTCACCTGACCTACATGTCGTTGACTCACCTGACCTACATGTCTTTGACTCACCTGACCTACATGTCTTTGACTCACCTGAACTACATGTCTTTGATTCACCTGACCTACATGTCTTTGATTCACTTCACCTACATGTCTTTGATTCACCTGACCTACATGTCTTTGATTTACCTGACCTACATGTCTTTGATTCATCTGACTTACATGTCTTTGATTTACCTGTCCTACATGTCTTTGACTCACCTGACCTACATGTCTTTGATTCACCTGACCTACATGTCTTTGACTCACCTGACCTACATGTCTTTCATTCACCTGATCTACATGTCTTTGATTCACCTGACCTACATGTCGTTGATTCAGCTGAACTACATGTCTTTGTTTCACCTGAACTACATGTCTTTGATTCACCTGACCTACATGTCTTTGATTGACCTGACCTACATGTCTTTGACTGACCTGACCTACATGTCTTTGATTCACCTGACCTACATATCTTTGACTCACCTGACCTACATGTCTTTGATTCACCTGACCTATATGTCTTTGATTCAATTGACCTAAGTGTCGTTGATTCACCTGACCTACATGTCTTTGATTCACCTGACCTATATGTCTTTGATTCACCTGACCTACATGTCTTTGACTGAGCTGACCTACATGTCCTTGATTGACCTGACCTACATGTCTTTGATTCACCTGACTTACATGTATTTGATTCAGCTGACCTATATGTCGTTGATTCACCTGACCTACATGTCTTTGACTCACCTGACCTACATGTCTTTGACTCACCTGAACTACATGTCTTTGATTCACCTGACCTACATGTCGTTGATTCACCTGACCTACATGTCTTTGATTCACCTGACCTATATGTCTTTGATTCACCTGACCTACATGTCTTTGATTCACCTGACCTATATGTCTTTGATTCACCTGACCTACATGTCTTTGATTCACTTGTCCTACCTGTCTTTGATTCACCTGACCTACATGTCTTTGATTCACCTGACCTACACTACCGTTCAAAAGTTTGGGATCACCCAAACAATTTTGTGTTTTCCATGAAAAGTCACACTTATTCACCACCATATGTTGTGAAATGAATAGAAAATAGAGTCAAGACATTGACAAGGTTAGAAATAATGATTTGTATTTGAAATAAGATTTTTTTTACATCAAACTTTGCTTTCGTCAAAGAATCCTCCATTTGCAGCAATTACAGCATTGCAGACCTTTGGCATTCTAGCTGTTAATTTGTTGAGGTAATCTGGAGAAATTGCACCCCACGCTTCCAGAAGCAGCTCCCACAAGTTGGATTGGTTGGATGGGCACTTCTTTGAGCAGATTGAGTTTCTGGAGCATCACATTTGTGGGGTCAATTAAACGCTCAAAATGGCCAGAAAAAGAGAACTTTCATCTGAAACTCGACAGTCTATTCTTGTTCTTAGAAATGAAGGCTATTCCATGCGAGAAATTGCTAAGAAATTGAAGATTTCCTACACCGGTGTGTACTACTCCCTTCAGAGGACAGCACAAACAGGCTCTAACCAGAGTAGAAAAAGAAGTGGGAGGCCGCGTTGCACAACTGAGCAAGAAGATAAGTACATTAGAGTCTCTAGTTTGAGAAACAGACGCCTCACAGGTCCCCAACTGGCATCTTCATTAAATAGTACCTGTTAGAGCCTGTTTGTGCTGTCCTCTGAAGGGAGTAGTACACACCGGTGTAGGAAATCTTCAATTTCTTAGCAATTTCTCGCATGGAATAGCCTTCATTTCTAAGAACAAGAATAGACTGTCGAGTTTCAGATGAAAGTTCTCTTTTTCTGGCCATTTTGAGCGTTTAATTGACCCCACAAATGTGATGCTCCAGAAACTCAATCTGCTAAAAGAAGTGCCCATCCAACCAATCCAACTTGTGGGAGCTGCTTCTGGAAGCGTGGGGTGCAATTTCTCCAGATTACCTCAACAAATTAACAGCTAGAATGCCAAAGGTCTGCAATGCTGTAATTGCTGCAAATGGAGGATTCTTTGACGAAAGCAAAGTTTGATGTAAAAAAAATCTTATTTCAAATACAAATCATTATTTCTAACCTTGTCAATGTCTTGACTCTATTTTCTATTCATTTCACAACATATGGTGGTGAATAAGTGTGACTTTTCATGGAAAACACGAAATTGTTTGGGTGATCCCAAACTTTTGAACGGTAGTGTATATGTCTTTGATTCACCTGACCTACATGTCTTTGATTCACCTGACCTACATGTCGTTGATTCACCTGACCTACATGTCTTTGATTGACCTGACCTACATGTATTTGATTCAGCTGACCTACATGTCTTTCATTCACCTGACCTACATGTCTTTGATTCAGCTGATCTACCTGTCTTTGATTCACCTGAGCTACGCGTCGTTGATTCACCTGACCTTCATGTCGTTGATTCACCTGACCTACATGTCTTTGATTCACTTCACCTACATGTCTTTGATTCACCTGACCTACATGTCTTTGATTTACCTGACCTACACTACCGTTCAAAAGTTTGGGATCACCCAAACAATTTCGTGTTTTCCATGAAAAGTCACACTTATTCACCACCATATGTTGTGAAATGAATAGAAAATAGAGTCAAGACATTGACAAGGTTAGAAATAATGATTTTTATTTGAAATAAGATTTTTTTTACATCAAACTTTGCTTTCGTCAAAGAATCCTCCATTTGCAGCAATTACAGCATTGCAGACCTTTGGCATTCTAGCTGTTAATTTGTTGAGGTAATCTGGAGAAATTGCACCCCACGCTTCCAGAAGCAGCTCCCACAAGTTGGATTGGTTGGATGGGCACTTCTTTGAGCAGATTGAGTTTCTGGAGCATCACATTTGTGGGGTCAATTAAACGCTCAAAATGGCCAGAAAAAGAGAACTTTCATCTGAAACTCGACAGTCTATTCTTGTTCTTAGAAATGAAGGCTATTCCATGCGAGAAATTGCTAAGAAATTGAAGATTTCCTACACCGGTGTGTACTACTCCCTTCAGAGGACAGCACAAACAGGCTCTAACAGGTACTATTTAATGAAGATGCCAGTTGGGGACCTGTGAGGCGTCTGTTTCTCAAACTAGAGACTCTAATGTACTTATCTTCTTGCTCAGTTGTGCAACGCGGACTCCCACTTCTTTTTCTACTCTGGTTAGAGCCTGTTTGTGCTGTCCTCTGAAGGGAGTAGTACACACCGGTGTAGGAAATCTTCAATTTCTTAGCAATTTCTCACATGGAATTGCCTTCATTTCTAAGAACAAGAATAGACTGTCGAGTTTCAGATGAAAGTTCTCTTTTTCTGGCCATTTTGAGCGTTTAATTGACCCCACAAATGTGATGCTCCAGAAACTCAATCTGCTCAAAGAAGTGCCCATCCAACCAATCCAACTTGTGGGAGCTGCTTCTGGAAGCGTGGGGTGCAATTTCTCCAGATTACCTCAACAAATTAACAGCTAGAATGCCAAAGGTCTGCAATGCTGTAATTGCTGCAAATGGAGGATTCTTTGACGAAAGCAAAGTTTGATGTAAAAAAAATCTTATTTCAAATACAAATCATTATTTCTAACCTTGTCAATGTCTTGACTCTATTTTCTATTCATTTCACAACATATGGTGGTGAATAAGTGTGACTTTTCATGGAAAACGCAAAATTGTTTGGGTGATCCCAAACTTTTGAACGGTAGTGTACATGTCTTTGATTCATCTGACTTACATGTCTTTGATTTACCTGTCCTACATGTCTTTGACTCACCTGACCTACATGTCTTTGATTCACCTGACCTACATGTCTTTGACTCACCTGACCTACATGTCTTTCATTCACCTGATCTACATGTCTTTGATTCACCTGACCTACATATCTTTGATTGGCCTGACCTACATGTCTTTGATTCACCTGACCTACATGTCTTTGATTCACCTGACCTATATGTCTTTGATTCACCTGACCTACATGTCTTTGACTCACCTGACATACATGTCTTTGATTCACCTGACTTACATGTCTTTGATTCACCTGACCTACATGTATTTGATTCAGCTGACCTACATGTCTTTCATTCAGCTGACCTACATGTCTTTGATTCAGCTGATCTACCTGTCTTTGATTCACCTGACCTACATGTCGTTGATTCACCTGACCTACATGTCTTTGACTCCCCTGACCTACATGTCTTTGACTCACCTGACCTACATGTCTTTGACTGACCTGACCTACATGTCTTTGATTCACCTGACCTACATGTCGTTGATTCACCTGACCTACATGTCTTTGATTCACCTGACTTACATGTCTTTGACTCACCTGATCTCCATGTCTTTGATTCACCTGACCTTCATGTCTTTGATTGACCTGACCTACATGTCTTTGACTCACCTGACCTACATGTCTTTGATTCACCTGACCTACATGTATTTGATTCACCTGACCTACATGACTTTGATTCACCTGACCTACAAGGCTTTGATTCACCTGACCTACATGTTTTTCATTCACCTGACCTACATTTCTTTGATTCACCTGACCTACATGTATTTGATTCAGCTGACCTACATGTCTTTCATTCACCTGACCTACATGTATTTGATTCAGCTGACCTACATGTCTTTCATTCAGCTGACCTACATGTCTTTGATTCAGCTGATCTACCTGTCTTTGATTCACCTGAGCTACGCGTCGTTGATTCACCTGACCTACATGACGTTGATTCACCTGACCTACATGTCTTTGATTCACCTGACCTACATGTCTTTGATTCACCTGACCTACATGTCGTTGATTCACCTGACCTACATGTCTTTGATTCACCTGACCTATATGTCTTTGATTCACCTGACCTACATGTCTTCGATTCACTTGTCCTACCTGTCTTTGATTCACCTGACCTACATGTCTTTGATTCACCTGACCTATATGTCTTTGATTCACCTGACCTACATGTCTTTGATTCACCTGACCTACATGTCGTTGATTCACCTGACCTACATGTCTTTGATTCACCTGACCTATATGTCTTTGATTCACCTGACCTACATGTCTTTGATTCACCTGACCTATATGTCTTTGATTCACCTGACCTACATGTCTTTGATTCACTTGTCCTACCTGTCTTTGATTCACCTGACCTACATGTCTTTGATTCACCTGACCTATATGTCTTTGATTCACCTGACCTACATGTCTTTGATTCACCTGACCTACATGTCGTTGATTCACCTGACCTACATGTCTTTGATTGACCTGACCTACATGTATTTGATTAAGCTGACCTACATGTCTTTCATTCACCTGACCTACATGTCTTTGATTCAGCTGATCTACCTGTCTTTGATTCACCTGAGCTACGCGTCGTTGATTCACCTGACCTTCATGTCGTTGATTCACCTGACCTACATGTCTTTGATTCACTTCACCTACATGTCTTTGATTCACCTGACCTACATGTCTTTGATTTACCTGACCTACATGTCTTTGATTCATCTGACTTACATGTCTTTGATTTACCTGTCCTACATGTCTTTGACTCACCTGACCTACATGTCTTTGATTCACCTGACCTACATGTCTTTAACTCACCTGACCTACATGTCTTTCATTCACCTGATCTACATGTCTTTGATTCACCTGACCTACATGTCTTCGATTCACTTGTCCTACCTGTCTTTGATTCACCTGACCTACATGTCTTTGATTCTGCTGACCTATATGTCTTTGATTCACCTGACCTACATGTCTTTGATTCACCTGACCTACATGTCGTTGATTCACCTGACCTACATGTCTTTGATTCACCTGACCTACATGTCTTTGATTCACCTGACCTATATGTCTTTGATTCACCTGACCTACATGTCTTTGATTCACCTGACCTACATGTCGTTGATTCACCTGACCTACATGTCTTTGATTCACCTGACCTATATGTCTTTGATTCACCTGACCTACATGTCTTTGATTCACCTGACCTACATGTCTTTCATTGACCTGACCTACATGTCTTTCATTCACCTGACCTACATGTCTTTCATTCACCTGACCTATATGTGTTTTATTCACCTGACCTACATGTCTTTGATTCACCTGACGTACATGACTTTGATTCACATGACCTACAAGACTTTGATTCACCTGACCTACATGTCCTTGATTCACCTGACCTACATGTCTTTGATTCACCTGACCTACCTGTCTTGGATTCACCTGACCTACATGTCGTTGATTCACCTGACCTACATGTCTTTGATTCACCTGACCTACATTTCTTTGATTCACCTGACCTACATGTCATTGATTCACCTGACCTACATGTCTTTGATTCACCTGACCTATATGTCTTTGATTTACCTGACCTACATGTCTTTGATTCACTTGTCCTACCTGTCTTTGATTCACCTGACCTACATGTCGTTGATTCACCTGACCTACATGTCTTTGATTCACCTGAGCTACATGTCTTTGATTCAGCTTACCTACATGTCTTTGATTGACCTGACCTACATGTCTTTGATTGACCTGACCTACATATCTTTGATTGACCTGACCTACATGTCTTTGACTGACCTGACCTACATGTCTTTGATTCCCCTGAGCTACGCGTCGTTGATTCACCTGACCTTCATGTCGTTGATTCACCTGACCTACATGTCTTTGATTCACTTCACCTACATGTCTTTGATTCACCTGACCTACATGTCTTTGATTTACCTGTCCTACATGTCTTTGACTCACCTGACCTACATGTCTTTGATTCACCTGGCCTACATATCTTTGACTCACCTGACCTACATGTCTTTGATTCACCTGACCTATATGTCTTTGATTCAATTGACCTAAGTGTCGTTGATTCACCTGACCTACATGTCTTTGATTCACCTGACCTATATGTCTTTGATTCACCTGACCTACATGTCTTTGATTGAGCTGACCTACATGTATTTGATTCAGCTGACCTATATGTCGTTGATTCACCTGACCTACATGTCTTTGACTCACCTGACCTACATGTCTTTGACTCACCTGAACTACATGTCTTTGATTCACCTGACCTACATGTCTTTGATTGACCTGACCTACATGTCTTTGACTGACCTGACCTACATGTCTTTGATTCACCTGACCTACATATCTTTGACTCACCTGACCTACATGTCTTTGATTCACCTGACCTACATGTCTTTGATTCACCTGACCTATATGTCTTTGATTCAATTGACCTAAGTGTCGTTGATTCACCTGACCTACATGTCTTTGATTCACCTGACCTATATGTCTTTGATTCACCTGACCTACATGTCTTTGATTGAGCTGACCTACATGTCTTTGATTGACCTGACCTACATGTCTTTGATTCACCTGACTTACATGTATTTGATTCAGCTGACCTATATGTCGTTGATTCACCTGACCTACATGTCTTTGACTCACCTGACCTACATGTCTTTGACTCACCTGAACTACATGTCTTTGATTCACCTGACCTACATGTCTTTGATTGACCTGACCTACATGTCTTTGACTGACCTGACCTACATGTCTTTGATTCACCTGACCTACATATCTTTGACTCACCTGACCTACATGTCTTTGATTCACCTGACCTATATGTCTTTGATTCAATTGACCTAAGTGTCGTTGATCCACCTGACCTACATGTCTTTGATTCACCTGACCTATATGTCTTTGATTCACCTGACCTACATGTCGTTGATTCACCTGACCTACATGTCTTTGATTCACCTGACCTACATGTCTTTGATTCACCTGACTTACATGTATTTGATTCAGCTGACCTATATGTCTTTGATTCACCTGACTTACATGTCTTTGATTCAGCTGACCTACATGTCTTTCATTCACCTGACCTACATGTATTTGATTGACCTGACCTACATATCTTTGATTGACCTGACCTACATGTCTTTGACTGACCTGACCTACATGTCTTTGACTCACCTGACCTACATGTCTTTGATTCACCTGACCTACATGTATTTGATTCACCTGACCTACATGACTTTGATTCACCTGACCTACAAGGCTTTGATTCAGCTGACCTACATGTCTTTCATTCACCTGACCTACATGTCTTTGATTCAGCTGACCTACATGTCTTTCATTCAGCTGACCTACATGTCTTTGATTCAGCTGATCTACCTGTCTTTGATTCACCTGAGCTACGCGTCGTTGATTCACCTGACCTACATGTCTTTGATTCACCTGACCTACATGTCTTCGATTCACTTGTCCTACCTGTCTTTGATTCACCTGACCTATATGTCTTTGATTCACCTGACCTACATGTCTTTGATTGAGCTGACCTACATGTCTTTGATTGACCTGACCTACATGTCTTTGATTCACCTGACTTACATGTATTTGATTCAGCTGACCTATATGTCGTTGATTCACCTGACCTACATGTCTTTGACTCACCTGACCTACATGTCTTTGACTCACCTGAACTACATGTCTTTGATTCACCTGACCTACATGTCTTTGATTGACCTGACCTACATGTCTTTGACTGACCTGACCTACATGTCTTTGATTCACCTGACCTACATATCTTTGACTCACCTGACCTACATGTCTTTGATTCACCTGACCTATATGTCTTTGATTCAATTGACCTAAGTGTCGTTGATCCACCTGACCTACATGTCTTTGATTCACCTGACCTATATGTCTTTGATTCACCTGACCTATATGTCTTTGATTCACCTGACTTACATGTCTTTGATTCACCTGACCTACATGTCTTTCATTCACCTGACCTACATATCTTTGATTGACCTGACCTACATATCTTTGATTGACCTGACCTACATGTCTTTGACTGACCTGACCTACATGTCTTTGACTCACCTGACCTACATGTCTTTGATTCACCTGACCTACATGTATTTGATTCACCTGACCTACATGACTTTGATTCACCTGACCTACAAGGCTTTGATTCAGCTGACCTACATGTCTTTCATTCACCTGACCTACATGTATTTGATTCAGCTGACCTACATGTCTTTCATTCAGCTGACCTACATGTCTTTGATTCAGCTGATCTACCTGTCTTTGATTCACCTGAGCTACGCGTCGTTGATTCACCTGACCTACATGTCTTTGATTCACCTGACCTACATGTCTTCGATTCACCTGTCCTACCTGTCTTTGATTCACCTGACCTACATGTCTTTGATTCTGCTGACCTATATGTCTTTGATTCACCTGACCTACATGTCTTTGATTCACCTGACCTACATGTCGTTGATTCACCTGACCTACATGTCTTTGATTCACCTGACCTATATGTCTTTGATTCACCTGACCTACATGTCTTTGATTGACCTGACCTACATGTCTTTTATTGACCTGACCTACATGTCTTTCATTCACCTGACCTACATGTATTTGACTCACCTGATCTACATGTCTTTGATTCACCTGACCTACAAGGCTTTGATTCACTTGTCCTACCTGTCTTTGATTCACCTGACCTACATGTCTTTGATTCACCTGACCTATATGTCTTTGATTCACCTGACCTACATGTCTTTGATTCACCTGACCTACATGTCGTTGATTCACTTGTCCTACATGTCTTTGATTCACCTGACCTACATGTCGTTGATTCACCTGACCTACATGTCTTTGATTGACCTGACCTACATGTCTTTGATTCACCTGACCTACATGTCTTTGATTCACCTGACCTACATATGTTTGACTCACCTGACCTACATGTCTTTGATTCACCTGACTTACATGTCTTTGATTCACCTGACCTACATGTATTTGATTGACCTGACCTACATTTCTTTGATTGACCTGACCTACATATCTTTGACTGACCAGACCTACATGTCTTTGATTCACCTGACCTACATATCTTTGATTCACCTGACTTACATGTCTTTGATTCACCTGACCTACATGTATTTGATTCACCTGACCTACATGTATTTGATTCACCTGACCTACATATCTTTGACTGACCCTGACCTACATGTCTTTGACTCACCTGACATACATGTCTTTGATTCTCCTGACTTACGTGTCTTTGATTCACTTCACCTACATGTATTTGATTCAGCTGACCTACATGTCTTTCATTCAGCTGACCTACATGTCTTTGATTCAGCTGATCTACCTGTCTTTGATTCACCTGACCTACATGTCGTTGATTCACCTGACCTACATGTCTTTGACTGACCTGACCTACATGTCTTTGATTCACCTGACCTACATGTCGTTGATTCACCTGACCTACATGTCTTTGATTCACCTGACTTACATGTCTTTGACTCACCTGATCTCCATGTCTTTGATTCACCTGACCTTCATGTCTTTGATTGACCTGACCTACATGTCTTTGACTCACCTGACCTACATGTCTTTGATTCACCTGACCTACATGTATTTGATTCACCTGACCTACATGACTTTGATTCACCTGACCTACAAGGCTTTGATTCAGCTGACCTACATGTCTTTCATTCACCTGACCTACATGTATTTGATTCAGCTGACCTACATGTCTTTCATTCAGCTGACCTACATGTCTTTGATTCAGCTGATCTACCTGTCTTTGATTCACCTGAGCTACGCGTCGTTGATTCACCTGACCTACATGTCGTTGATTCACCTGACCTACATGTCTTTGATTCACCTGACCTACATGTCTTTGATTCACCTGACCTACATGTCGTTGATTCACCTGACCTACATGTCTTTGATTCACCTGACCTATATGTCTTTGATTCACCTGACCTACATGTCTTCGATTCACTTGTCCTACCTGTCTTTGATTCACCTGACCTACATGTCTTTGATTCTGCTGACCTATATGTCTTTGATTCACCTGACCTACATGTCTTTGATTCACCTGACCTACATGTCGTTGATTCACCTGACCTACATGTCTTTGATTCACCTGACCTATATGTCTTTGATTCACCTGACCTACATGTTTTTGATTGACCTGACCTACATGTCTTTGATTGACCTGACCTACATGTCTTTCATTCACCTGACCTACATATCTTTGACTCACCTGATCTACATGTCTTTGATTCACCTGACCTACAAGGCTTTGATTCACTTGTCCTACCTGTCTTTGATTCACCTGACCTACATGTCTTTGATTCACCTGACCTACATGTCTTTGATTCACCTGACCTACATGTCTTTGATTCACCTGACCTACATGTCGTTGATTCACTTGTCCTACATGTCTTTGATTCACCTGACCTACATGTCTTTGATTCACCTGACCTACATGTCTTTGATTCACCTGACCTACATGTCGTTGATTCACCTGACCTACATGTCTTTGATTCACCTGACCTATATGTCTTTGATTCACCTGACCTACATGTCTTTGATTCACCTGACCTACATGTCGTTGATTCACCTGACCTACATGTCTTTGATTCACCTGACCTATATGTCTTTGATTCACCTGACCTACATGTCTTTGATTGACCTGACCTACATGTCTTTGATTGACCTGACCTACATGTCTTTCATTCACCTGACCTACATGTCTTTGACTCACCTGATCTACATGTCTTTGATTCACCTGACCTACAAGGCTTTGATTCACTTGTCCTACCTGTCTTTGATTCACCTGACCTACATGTCTTTGATTCACCTGACCTATATGTCTTTGATTCACCTGACCTACATGTCTTTGATTCACCTGACCTACATGTCGTTGATTCACTTGTCCTACATGTCTTTGATTCACCTGACCTACATGTCTTTGATTCACCTGACCTATATGTCTTTGATTCACCTGACGTACATGTCTTTGATTCACCTGACCTACATGTCGTTGATTCACCTGACCTACATGTCTTTGATTCACCTGACCTATATGTCTTTGATTCACCTGACCTACATGTCTTTGATTCACCTGACCTACATGTCTTTCATTGACCTGACCTACATGTCTTTCATTCACCTGACCTACATGTCTTTCATTCACCTGACCTATATGTGTTTTATTCACCTGACCTACATGTCTTTGATTCACCTGACGTACATGACTTTGATTCACATGACCTACAAGACTTTGATTCACCTGACCTACATGTCCTTGATTCACCTGACCTACATGTCTTTGATTCACCTGACCTACCTGTCTTGGGTTCACCTGACCTACATGTCGTTGATTCACCTGACCTACATGTCTTTGATTCACCTGACCTACATTTCTTTGATTCACCTGACCTACATGTCATTGATTCACCTGACCTACATGTCTTTGATTCACCTGACCTATATGTCTTTGATTTACCTGACCTACATGTCTTTGATTCACATGACCTACAAGACTTTGATTCACCTGACCTACATGTCCTTGATTCACCTGACCTACATGTCTTTGATTCACCTGACCTACCTGTCTTGGATTCACCTGACCTACATGTCGTTGATTCACCTGACCTACATGTCTTTGATTCACCTGACCTACATTTCTTTGATTCACCTGACCTACATGTCATTGATTCACCTGACCTACATGTCTTTGATTCACCTGACCTATATGTCTTTGATTTACCTGACCTACATGTCTTTGATTCACTTGTCCTACTTGTCTTTGATTCACCTGACCTACATGTCGTTGATTCACCTGACCTACATGTCTTTGATTCACCTGAGCTACATGTCTTTGATTCAGCTGACCTACATGTCTTTCATTCACCTGACCTACATGTCTTTGATTGACCTGACCTACATATCTTTGATTGACCTGACCTACATGTCTTTGACTGACCTGACCTACATGTCTTTGATTCCCCTGAGCTACGCGTCGTTGATTCACCTGACCTTCATGTCGTTGATTCACCTGACCTACATGTCTTTGATTCACTTCACCTACATGTCTTTGATTCACCTGACCTACATGTCTTTGATTCACCTGACCTACATGTCTTTGATTCACCTGACCTACCTGTCTTGGGTTCACCTGACCTACATGTCGTTGATTCACCTGACCTACATGTCTTTGATTCACCTGACCTACATTTCTTTGATTCACCTGACCTACATGTCATTGATTCACCTGACCTACATGTCTTTGATTCACCTGACCTATATGTCTTTGATTTACCTGACCTACATGTCTTTGATTCACATGACCTACAAGACTTTGATTCACCTGACCTACATGTCCTTGATTCACCTGACCTACATGTCTTTGATTCACCTGACCTACCTGTCTTGGATTCACCTGACCTACATGTCGTTGATTCACCTGACCTACATGTCTTTGATTCACCTGACCTACATTTCTTTGATTCACCTGACCTACATGTCATTGATTCACCTGACCTACATGTCTTTGATTCACCTGACCTATATGTCTTTGATTTACCTGACCTACATGTCTTTGATTCACTTGTCCTACTTGTCTTTGATTCACCTGACCTACATGTCGTTGATTCACCTGACCTACATGTCTTTGATTCACCTGAGCTACATGTCTTTGATTCAGCTGACCTACATGTCTTTCATTCACCTGACCTACATGTCTTTGATTGACCTGACCTACATATCTTTGATTGACCTGACCTACATGTCTTTGACTGACCTGACCTACATGTCTTTGATTCCCCTGAGCTACGCGTCGTTGATTCACCTGACCTTCATGTCGTTGATTCACCTGACCTACATGTCTTTGATTCACTTCACCTACATGTCTTTGATTCACCTGACCTACATGTCTTTGATTTACCTGTCCTACATGTCTTTGACTCACCTGACCTACATGTCTTTGATTCACCTGACCTACATATCTTTGACTCACCTGACCTACATGTCTTTGATTCACCTGACCTATATGTCTTTGATTCAATTGACCTAAGTGTCGTTGATTCACCTGACCTACATGTCTTTGATTCACCTGACCTATATGTCTTTGATTCACCTGACCTACATGTCTTTGATTGAGCTGACCTACATGTCTTTGATTGACCTGACCTACATTTCTTTGATTCACCTGACTTACATGTATTTGATTCAGCTGACCTATATGTCGTTGATTAACCTGACCTACATGTCTTTGACTCACCTGACCTACATGTCTTTGACTCACCTGAACTACATGTCTTTGATTCACCTGACCTACATGTCTTTGATTGACCTGACCTACATGTCTTTGACTGACCTGACCTACATGTCTTTGATTCACCTGACCTACATATCTTTGACTCACCTGACCTACATGTCTTTGATTCACCTGACCTACATGTCTTTGATTCACCTGACCTATATGTCTTTGATTCACCTGACCTACATGTCTTCGATTCACTTGTCCTACCTGTCTTTGATTCACCTGACCTACATGTCTTTGATTCTGCTGACCTATATGTCTTTGATTCACCTGACCTACATGTCTTTGATTCACCTGACCTACATGTCGTTGATTCACCTGACCTACATGTCTTTGATTCACCTGACCTATATGTATTTGATTCACCTGACCTACATGTCTTTGATTGACCTGACCTACATGTCTTTGATTGACCTGACCTACATGTCTTTCATTCACCTGACCTACATGTCTTTGACTCACCTGATCTACATGTCTTTGATTCACCTGACCTACAAGGCTTTGATTCACTTGTCCTACCTGTCTTTGATTCACCTGACCTACATGTCTTTGATTCACCTGACCTATATGTCTTTGATTCACCTGACCTACATGTCTTTGATTCACCTGACCTACATGTCGTTGATTCACTTGTCCTACATGTCTTTGATTCACCTGACCTACATGTCTTTGATTCACCTGACCTATATGTCTTTGATTCACCTGACCTACATGTCTTTGATTCACCTGACCTACATGTCGTTGATTCACCTGACCTACATGTCTTTGATTCACCTGACCTATATGTCTTTGATTCACCTGACCTACATGTCTTTGATTCACCTGACCTACATGTCTTTCATTGACCTGACCTACATGTCTTTCATTCACCTGACCTACATGTCTTTCATTCACCTGACCTATATGTGTTTTATTCACCTGACCTACATGTCTTTGATTCACCTGACGTACATGACTTTGATTCACATGACCTACAAGACTTTGATTCACCTGACCCACATGTCCTTGATTCACCTGACCTACATGTCTTTGATTCACCTGACCTACCTGTCTTGGGTTCACCTGAGCTACATGTCGTTGATTCACCTGACCTACATGTCTTTGATTCTGCTGACCTATATGTCTTTGATTCACCTGACCTACATGTCTTTGATTCACCTGACCTACATTTCTTTGATTCACCTGACCTACATGTCTTTGATTCACCTGACCTACATGTCTTTGATTCACCTGACCTATATGTCTTTGATTTACCTGACCTACATGTCTTTGATTCACTTGTCCTACCTGTCTTTGATTCACCTGACCTACATGTCGTTGATTCACCTGACCTACATGTCTTTGATTCACCTGAGCTACATGTCTTTGATTCAGCTGACCTACATGTCTTTCATTCACATGACCTACATGTCTTTGATTGACCTGACCTACATATCTTTGATTGACCTGACCTACATGTCTTTGACTGACCTGACCTACATGTCTTTGATTCCCCTGAGCTACGCGTCGTTGATTCACCTGACCTTCATGTCGTTGATTCACCTGACCTACATGTCTTTGATTCACTTCACCTACATGTCTTTGATTCACCTGACCTACATGTCTTTGATTTACCTGTCCTACATGTCTTTGACTCACCTGACCTACATGTCTTTGATTCACCTGACCTACATATCTTTGACTCACCTGACCTACATGTCTTTGATTCACCTGACCTATATGTCTTTGATTCAATTGACCTAAGTGTCGTTGATTCACCTGACCTACATGTCTTTGATTCACCTGACCTATATGTCTTTGATTCACCTGACCTACATGTCTTTGATTGAGCTGACCTACATGTCTTTGATTGACCTGACCTACATGTCTTTGATTCACCTGACTTACATGTATTTGATTCAGCTGACCTATATGTCGTTGATTCACCTGACCTACATGTCTTTGACTCACCTGACCTACATGTCTTTGACTCACCTGAACTACATGTCTTTGATTCACCTGACCTACATGTCTTTGATTGACCTGACCTACATGTCTTTGACTGACCTGACCTACATGTCTTTGATTCACCTGACCTACATATCTTTGACTCACCTGACCTACATGTCTTTGATTCACCTGACCTACATGTCTTTGATTCGCCTGACCTATATGTCTTTGATTCAATTGACCTAAGTGTCGTTGATTCACCTGACCTACATGTCGTTGATTCACCTGACCTACATGTCTTTGATTCACCTGACCTATATGTCTTTGATTCACCTGACCTACATGTCTTTGATTGACCTGACCTACATGTCTTTGATTGACCTGACCTACATGTCTTTCATTCACCTGACCTACATGTCTTTGACTCACCTGATCTACATGTCTTTGATTCACCTGACCTACAAGGCTTTGATTCACTTGTCCTACCTGTCTTTGATTCACCTGACCTACATGTCTTTGATTCACCTGACCTATATGTCTTTGATTCACCTGACCTACATGTCTTTGATTCACCTGACCTACATGTCGTTGATTCACTTGTCCTACATGTCTTTGATTCACCTGACCTACATGTCTTTGATTCACCTGACCTATATGTCTTTGATTCACCTGACCTACATGTCTTTGATTCACCTGACCTACATGTCGTTGATTCACCTGACCTACATGTCTTTGATTCACCTGACCTATATGTCTTTGATTCACCTGACCTACATGTCTTTGATTCACCTGACCTACATGTCTTTCATTGACCTGACCTACATGTCTTTCATTCACCTGACCTACATGTCTTTCATTCACCTGACCTATATGTGTTTTATTCACCTGACCTACATGTCTTTGATTCACCTGACGTACATGACTTTGATTCACATGACCTACAAGACTTTGATTCACCTGACCTACATGTCCTTGATTCACCTGACCTACATGTCTTTGATTCACCTGACCTACCTGTCTTGGATTCACCTGACCTACATGTCTTTGATTTACCTGACCTACATGTCTTTGATTCACTTGTCCTACTTGTCTTTGATTCACCTGACCTACATGTCGTTGACTCACCTGACCTACATGTCTTTGATTCACCTGAGCTACATGTCTTTGATTCAGCTGACCTACATGTATTTCATTCACCTGACCTACATGTCTTTGATTGACCTGACCTACATATCTTTGATTGACCTGACCTACATGTCTTTGACTGACCTGACCTACATGTCTTTGATTCCCCTGAGCTACGCGTCGTTGATTCACCTGACCTTCATGTCGTTGATTCACCTGACTTACATGTCTTTGATTCACTTCACCTACATGTCTTTGATTCACCTGACCCACATGTCTTTGATTTACCTGTCCTACATGTCTTTGACTCACCTGACCTACATGTCTTTGATTCACCTGACCTACATATCTTTGACTCACCTGACCTACATGTCTTTGATTCACCTGACCTATATGTCTTTGATTCAATTGACCTAAGTGTCGTTGATTCACCTGACCTACATGTCTTTGATTCACCTGACCTATATGTCTTTGATTCACCTGACCTACATGTCTTTGATTGAGCTGACCTACATGTCTTTGATTGACCTGACCTACATGTCTTTGATTCACCTGACATACATGTATTTGATTCAGCTGACCTATATGTCGTTGATTAACCTGACCTACATGTCTTTGACTCACCTGACCTACATGTCTTTGACTCACCTGAACTACATGTCTTTGATTCACCTGACCTACATGTCTTTGATTGACCTGACCTACATGTCTTTGATTCACCTGACCTACATGTCTTTGATTCACCTGACCTATATGTCTTTGATTCACCTGACCTACATGTCTTCGATTCACTTGTCCTACCTGTCTTTGATTCACCTGACCTACATGTCTTTGATTCTGCTGACCTATATGTCTTTGATTCACCTGACCTACATGTCTTTGATTCACCTGACCTACATGTCGTTGATTCACCTGACCTACATGTCTTTGATTCACCTGACCTATATGTCTTTGATTCACCTGACCTACATGTCTTTGATTGACCTGACCTACATGTCTTTGATTGACCTGACCTACATGTCTTTCATTCACCTGACCTACATGTCTTTGACTCACCTGATCTACATGTTTTTGATTCACCTGACCTACAAGGCTTTGATTCACTTGTCCTACCTGTCTTTGATTCACCTGACCTACATGTCTTTGATTCACCTGACCTATATGTCTTTGATTCACCTGACCTACATGTCTTTGATTCACCTGACCTACATGTCGTTGATTCACTTGTCCTACATGTCTTTGATTCACCTGACCTACATGTCTTTGATTCACCTGACCTATATGTCTTTGATTCACCTGACCTACATGTCTTTGATTCACCTGACCTACATGTCGTTGATTCACCTGACCTACATATCTTTGACTCACCTGACCTACATGTCTTTGATTCACCTGACCTACATGTCTTTGATTCACCTGACCTATATGTCTTTGATTTACCTGACCTACATGTCTTTGATTCACTTGTCCTACTTGTCTTTGATTCACCTGACCTACATGTCGTTGATTCACCTGACCTACATGTCTTTGATTCACCTGAGCTACATGTCTTTGATTCAGCTGACCTACATGTCTTTCATTCACCTGACCTACATGTCTTTGATTGACCTGACCTACATATCTTTGATTGACCTGACCTACATGTCTTTGACTGACCTGACCTACATGTCTTTGATTCCCCTGAGCTACGCGTCGTTGATTCACCTGACCTTCATGTCGTTGATTCACCTGACCTACATGTCTTTGATTCACTTCACCTACATGTCTTTGATTCACCTGACCTACATGTCTTTGATTCACCTGACCTACATGTCTTTGATTCACCTGACCTACCTGTCTTGGGTTCACCTGACCTACATGTCGTTGATTCACCTGACCTACATGTCTTTGATTCACCTGACCTACATTTCTTTGATTCACCTGACCTACATGTCATTGATTCACCTGACCTACATGTCTTTGATTCACCTGACCTATATGTCTTTGATTTACCTGACCTACATGTCTTTGATTCACATGACCTACAAGACTTTGATTCACCTGACCTACATGTCCTTGATTCACCTGACCTACATGTCTTTGATTCACCTGACCTACCTGTCTTGGATTCACCTGACCTACATGTCGTTGATTCACCTGACCTACATGTCTTTGATTCACCTGACCTACATTTCTTTGATTCACCTGACCTACATGTCATTGATTCACCTGACCTACATGTCTTTGATTCACCTGACCTATATGTCTTTGATTTACCTGACCTACATGTCTTTGATTCACTTGTCCTACTTGTCTTTGATTCACCTGACCTACATGTCGTTGATTCACCTGACCTACATGTCTTTGATTCACCTGAGCTACATGTCTTTGATTCAGCTGACCTACATGTCTTTCATTCACCTGACCTACATGTCTTTGATTGACCTGACCTACATATCTTTGATTGACCTGACCTACATGTCTTTGACTGACCTGACCTACATGTCTTTGATTCCCCTGAGCTACGCGTCGTTGATTCACCTGACCTTCATGTCGTTGATTCACCTGACCTACATGTCTTTGATTCACTTCACCTACATGTCTTTGATTCACCTGACCTACATGTCTTTGATTTACCTGTCCTACATGTCTTTGACTCACCTGACCTACATGTCTTTGATTCACCTGACCTACATATCTTTGACTCACCTGACCTACATGTCTTTGATTCACCTGACCTATATGTCTTTGATTCAATTGACCTAAGTGTCGTTGATTCACCTGACCTACATGTCTTTGATTCACCTGACCTATATGTCTTTGATTCACCTGACCTACATGTCTTTGATTGAGCTGACCTACATGTCTTTGATTGACCTGACCTACATTTCTTTGATTCACCTGACTTACATGTATTTGATTCAGCTGACCTATATGTCGTTGATTAACCTGACCTACATGTCTTTGACTCACCTGACCTACATGTCTTTGACTCACCTGAACTACATGTCTTTGATTCACCTGACCTACATGTCTTTGATTGACCTGACCTACATGTCTTTGACTGACCTGACCTACATGTCTTTGATTCACCTGACCTACATATCTTTGACTCACCTGACCTACATGTCTTTGATTCACCTGACCTACATGTCTTTGATTCACCTGACCTATATGTCTTTGATTCACCTGACCTACATGTCTTCGATTCACTTGTCCTACCTGTCTTTGATTCACCTGACCTACATGTCTTTGATTCTGCTGACCTATATGTCTTTGATTCACCTGACCTACATGTCTTTGATTCACCTGACCTACATGTCGTTGATTCACCTGACCTACATGTCTTTGATTCACCTGACCTATATGTATTTGATTCACCTGACCTACATGTCTTTGATTGACCTGACCTACATGTCTTTGATTGACCTGACCTACATGTCTTTCATTCACCTGACCTACATGTCTTTGACTCACCTGATCTACATGTCTTTGATTCACCTGACCTACAAGGCTTTGATTCACTTGTCCTACCTGTCTTTGATTCACCTGACCTACATGTCTTTGATTCACCTGACCTATATGTCCTTGATTCACCTGACCTACATGTCTTTGATTCACCTGACCTACATGTCGTTGATTCACTTGTCCTACATGTCTTTGATTCACCTGACCTACATGTCTTTGATTCACCTGACCTATATGTCTTTGATTCACCTGACCTACATGTCTTTGATTCACCTGACCTACATGTCGTTGATTCACCTGACCTACATGTCTTTGATTCACCTGACCTATATGTCTTTGATTCACCTGACCTACATGTCTTTGATTCACCTGACCTACATGTCTTTCATTGACCTGACCTACATGTCTTTCATTCACCTGACCTACATGTCTTTCATTCACCTGACCTATATGTGTTTTATTCACCTGACCTACATGTCTTTGATTCACCTGACGTACATGACTTTGATTCACATGACCTACAAGACTTTGATTCACCTGACCCACATGTCCTTGATTCACCTGACCTACATGTCTTTGATTCACCTGACCTACCTGTCTTGGGTTCACCTGAGCTACATGTCGTTGATTCACCTGACCTACATGTCTTTGATTCTGCTGACCTATATGTCTTTGATTCACCTGACCTACATGTCTTTGATTCACCTGACCTACATTTCTTTGATTCACCTGACCTACATGTCTTTGATTCACCTGACCTACATGTCTTTGATTCACCTGACCTATATGTCTTTGATTTACCTGACCTACATGTCTTTGATTCACTTGTCCTACCTGTCTTTGATTCACCTGACCTACATGTCGTTGATTCACCTGACCTACATGTCTTTGATTCACCTGAGCTACATGTCTTTGATTCAGCTGACCTACATGTCTTTCATTCACATGACCTACATGTCTTTGATTGACCTGACCTACATATCTTTGATTGACCTGACCTACATGTCTTTGACTGACCTGACCTACATGTCTTTGATTCCCCTGAGCTACGCGTCGTTGATTCACCTGACCTTCATGTCGTTGATTCACCTGACCTACATGTCTTTGATTCACTTCACCTACATGTCTTTGATTCACCTGACCTACATGTCTTTGATTTACCTGTCCTACATGTCTTTGACTCACCTGACCTACATGTCTTTGATTCACCTGACCTACATATCTTTGACTCACCTGACCTACATGTCTTTGATTCACCTGACCTATATGTCTTTGATTCAATTGACCTAAGTGTCGTTGATTCACCTGACCTACATGTCTTTGATTCACCTGACCTATATGTCTTTGATTCACCTGACCTACATGTCTTTGATTGAGCTGACCTACATGTCTTTGATTGACCTGACCTACATGTCTTTGATTCACCTGACTTACATGTATTTGATTCAGCTGACCTATATGTCGTTGATTCACCTGACCTACATGTCTTTGACTCACCTGACCTACATGTCTTTGACTCACCTGAACTACATGTCTTTGATTCACCTGACCTACATGTCTTTGATTGACCTGACCTACATGTCTTTGACTGACCTGACCTACATGTCTTTGATTCACCTGACCTACATATCTTTGACTCACCTGACCTACATGTCTTTGATTCACCTGACCTACATGTCTTTGATTCGCCTGACCTATATGTCTTTGATTCAATTGACCTAAGTGTCGTTGATTCACCTGACCTACATGTCGTTGATTCACCTGACCTACATGTCTTTGATTCACCTGACCTATATGTCTTTGATTCACCTGACCTACATGTCTTTGATTGACCTGACCTACATGTCTTTGATTGACCTGACCTACATGTCTTTCATTCACCTGACCTACATGTCTTTGACTCACCTGATCTACATGTCTTTGATTCACCTGACCTACAAGGCTTTGATTCACTTGTCCTACCTGTCTTTGATTCACCTGACCTACATGTCTTTGATTCACCTGACCTATATGTCTTTGATTCACCTGACCTACATGTCTTTGATTCACCTGACCTACATGTCGTTGATTCACTTGTCCTACATGTCTTTGATTCACCTGACCTACATGTCTTTGATTCACCTGACCTATATGTCTTTGATTCACCTGACCTACATGTCTTTGATTCACCTGACCTACATGTCGTTGATTCACCTGACCTACATGTCTTTGATTCACCTGACCTATATGTCTTTGATTCACCTGACCTACATGTCTTTGATTCACCTGACCTACATGTCTTTCATTGACCTGACCTACATGTCTTTCATTCACCTGACCTACATGTCTTTCATTCACCTGACCTATATGTGTTTTATTCACCTGACCTACATGTCTTTGATTCACCTGACGTACATGACTTTGATTCACATGACCTACAAGACTTTGATTCACCTGACCTACATGTCCTTGATTCACCTGACCTACATGTCTTTGATTCACCTGACCTACCTGTCTTGGATTCACCTGACCTACATGTCTTTGATTTACCTGACCTACATGTCTTTGATTCACTTGTCCTACTTGTCTTTGATTCACCTGACCTACATGTCGTTGACTCACCTGACCTACATGTCTTTGATTCACCTGAGCTACATGTCTTTGATTCAGCTGACCTACATGTATTTCATTCACCTGACCTACATGTCTTTGATTGACCTGACCTACATATCTTTGATTGACCTGACCTACATGTCTTTGACTGACCTGACCTACATGTCTTTGATTCCCCTGAGCTACGCGTCGTTGATTCACCTGACCTTCATGTCGTTGATTCACCTGACCTACATGTCTTTGATTCACTTCACCTACATGTCTTTGATTCACCTGACCCACATGTCTTTGATTTACCTGTCCTACATGTCTTTGACTCACCTGACCTACATGTCTTTGATTCACCTGACCTACATATCTTTGACTCACCTGACCTACATGTCTTTGATTCACCTGACCTATATGTCTTTGATTCAATTGACCTAAGTGTCGTTGATTCACCTGACCTACATGTCTTTGATTCACCTGACCTATATGTCTTTGATTCACCTGACCTACATGTCTTTGATTGAGCTGACCTACATGTCTTTGATTGACCTGACCTACATGTCTTTGATTCACCTGACATACATGTATTTGATTCAGCTGACCTATATGTCGTTGATTAACCTGACCTACATGTCTTTGACTCACCTGACCTACATGTCTTTGACTCACCTGAACTACATGTCTTTGATTCACCTGACCTACATGTCTTTGATTGACCTGACCTACATGTCTTTGATTCACCTGACCTACATATCTTTGACTCACCTGACCTACATGTCTTTGATTCACCTGACCTACATGTCTTTGATTCACCTGACCTATATGTCTTTGATTCACCTGACCTACATGTCTTCGATTCACTTGTCCTACCTGTCTTTGATTCACCTGACCTACATGTCTTTGATTCTGCTGACCTATATGTCTTTGATTCACCTGACCTACATGTCTTTGATTCACCTGACCTACATGTCGTTGATTCACCTGACCTACATGTCTTTGATTCACCTGACCTATATGTCTTTGATTCACCTGACCTACATGTCTTTGATTGACCTGACCTACATGTCTTTGATTGACCTGACCTACATGTCTTTCATTCACCTGACCTACATGTCTTTGACTCACCTGATCTACATGTCTTTGATTCACCTGACCTACAAGGCTTTGATTCACTTGTCCTACCTGTCTTTGATTCACCTGACCTACATGTCTTTGATTCACCTGACCTATATGTCTTTGATTCACCTGACCTACATGTCTTTGATTCACCTGACCTACATGTCGTTGATTCACTTGTCCTACATGTCTTTGATTCACCTGACCTACATGTCTTTGATTCACCTGACCTATATGTCTTTGATTCACCTGACCTACATGTCTTTGATTCACCTGACCTACATGTCGTTGATTCACCTGACCTACATATCTTTGACTCACCTGACCTACATGTCTTTGATTCACCTGACCTATATGTCTTTGATTCAATTGACCTAAGTGTCGTTGATTCACCTGACCTACATGTCTTTGATTCACCTGACCTATATGTCTTTGATTCACCTGACCTACATGTCTTTGATTCACCTGACCTACATGTCGTTGATTCACCTGACCTACATGTCTTTGATTCACCTGACCTATATGTCTTTGATTCACCTGACCTACATGTCTTTGATTCACCTGACCTACATGTCTTTCATTGACCTGACCTACATGTCTTTCATTCACCTGACCTACATGTCTTTCATTCACCTGACCTATATGTGTTTTATTCACCTGACCTACATGTCTTTGATTCACCTGACGTACATGACTTTGATTCACATGACCTACAAGACTTTGATTCACCTGACCTACATGTCCTTGATTCACCTGACCTACATGTCTTTGATTCACCTGACCTACCTGTCTTGGATTCACCTGACCTACATGTCTTTGATTTACCTGACCTACATGTCTTTGATTCACTTGTCCTACTTGTCTTTGATTCACCTGACCTACATGTCGTTGACTCACCTGACCTACATGTCTTTGATTCACCTGAGCTACATGTCTTTGATTCAGCTGACCTACATGTATTTCATTCACCTGACCTACATGTCTTTGATTGACCTGACCTACATATCTTTGATTGACCTGACCTACATGTCTTTGACTGACCTGACCTACATGTCTTTGATTCCCCTGAGCTACGCGTCGTTGATTCACCTGACCTTCATGTCGTTGATTCACCTGACCTACATGTCTTTGATTCACTTCACCTACATGTCTTTGATTCACCTGACCCACATGTCTTTGATTTACCTGTCCTACATGTCTTTGACTCACCTGACCTACATGTCTTTGATTCACCTGACCTACATATCTTTGACTCACCTGACCTACATGTCTTTGATTCACCTGACCTATATGTCTTTGATTCAATTGACCTAAGTGTCGTTGATTCACCTGACCTACATGTCTTTGATTCACCTGACCTATATGTCTTTGATTCACCTGACCTACATGTCTTTGATTGAGCTGACCTACATGTCTTTGATTGACCTGACCTACATGTCTTTGATTCACCTGACATACATGTATTTGATTCAGCTGACCTATATGTCGTTGATTAACCTGACCTACATGTCTTTGACTCACCTGACCTACATGTCTTTGACTCACCTGAACTACATGTCTTTGATTCACCTGACCTACATGTCTTTGATTGACCTGACCTACATGTCTTTGATTCACCTGACCTACATATCTTTGACTCACCTGACCTACATGTCTTTGATTCACCTGACCTACATGTCTTTGATTCACCTGACCTATATGTCTTTGATTCACCTGACCTACATGTCTTCGATTCACTTGTCCTACCTGTCTTTGATTCACCTGACCTACATGTCTTTGATTCTGCTGACCTATATGTCTTTGATTCACCTGACCTACATGTCTTTGATTCACCTGACCTACATGTCGTTGATTCACCTGACCTACATGTCTTTGATTCACCTGACCTATATGTCTTTGATTCACCTGACCTACATGTCTTTGATTGACCTGACCTACATGTCTTTGATTGACCTGACCTACATGTCTTTCATTCACCTGACCTACATGTCTTTGACTCACCTGATCTACATGTCTTTGATTCACCTGACCTACAAGGCTTTGATTCACTTGTCCTACCTGTCTTTGATTCACCTGACCTACATGTCTTTGATTCACCTGACCTATATGTCTTTGATTCACCTGACCTACATGTCTTTGATTCACCTGACCTACATGTCGTTGATTCACTTGTCCTACATGTCTTTGATTCACCTGACCTACATGTCTTTGATTCACCTGACCTATATGTCTTTGATTCACCTGACCTACATGTCTTTGATTCACCTGACCTACATGTCGTTGATTCACCTGACCTACATATCTTTGACTCACCTGACCTACATGTCTTTGATTCACCTGACCTATATGTCTTTGATTCAATTGACCTAAGTGTCGTTGATTCACCTGACCTACATGTCTTTGATTCACCTGACCTATATGTCTTTGATTCACCTGACCTACATGTCTTTGATTGAGCTGACCTACATGTCTTTGATTGACCTGACCTACATGTCTTTGATTCACCTGACTTACATGTATTTGATTCAGCTGACCTATATGTCGTTGATTAACCTGACCTACATGTCTTTGACTCACCTGACCTACATGTCTTTGACTCACCTGAACTACATGTCTTTGATTCACCTGACCTACATGTCTCTGATTGACCTGACCTACATGTCTTTGACTGACCTGACCTACATGTCTTTGATTCACCTGACCTACATATCTTTGACTCACCTGACCTACATGTCTTTGATTCACCTGACCTACATGTCTTTGATTCACCTGACCTATATGTCTTTGATTCACCTGACCTACATGTCTTCGATTCACTTGTCCTACCTGTCTTTGATTCACCTGACCTACATGTCTTTGATTCTGCTGACCTATATGTCTTTGATTCACCTGACCTACATGTCTTTGATTCACCTGACCTACATGTCGTTGATTCACCTGACCTACATGTCTTTGATTCACCTGACCTATATGTCTTTGATTCACCTGACCTACATGTCTTTGATTGACCTGACCTACATGTCTTTGATTGACCTGACCTACATGTCTTTCATTCACCTGACCTACATGTCTTTGATTCACCTGAACTACATGTCTTTGATTCACCTGACCTACATGTCTTTGATTGACCTGACCTACATGTCTTTGACTGACCTGACCTACATGTCTTTGATTCACCTGACCTACATATCTTTGACTCACCTGACCTACATGTCTTTGACTCACCTGATCTACATGTCTTTGATTCACCTGACCTACAAGGCTTTGATTCACTTGTCCTACCTGTCTTTGATTCACCTGACCTACATGTCTTTGATTCACCTGACCTATATGTCTTTGATTCACCTGACCTACATGTCTTTGATTCACCTGACCTACATGTCGTTGATTCACTTCTCCTACATGTCTTTGATTCACCTGACCTACATGTCTTTGATTCACCTGACCTATATGTCTTTGATTCACCTGACCTACATGTCGTTGATTCACCTGACCTACATGTCTTTGATTCACCTGACCTATATGTCTTTGATTCACCTGACCTACATGTCTTTGATTCACCTGACCTACATGTCGTTGATTCACCTGACCTACATGTATTTGATTCACCTGACCTATATGTCTTTGATTCACCTGACCTACATGTCTTTGATTGACCTGACCTACATGTCTTTGATTGACCTGACCTACATGTCTTTCATTCACCTGACCTACATGTCTTTGACTCACCTGATCTACATGTCTTTGATTCACCTGACCTACAAGGCTTTGATTCACTTGTCCTACCTGTCTTTGATTCACCTGACCTACATGTCTTTGATTCACCTGACCTATATGTCTTTGATTCACCTGACCTACATGTCTTTGATTCACCTGACCTACATGTCGTTGATTCACTTGTCCTACATGTCTTTGATTCACCTGACCTACATGTCTTTGATTCACCTGACCTATATGTCTTTGATTCACCTGACGTACATGTCTTTGATTCACCTGACCTACATGTCGTTGATTCACCTGACCTACATGTCTTTGATTCACCTGACCTATATGTCTTTGATTCACCTGACCTACATGTCTTTGATTCACCTGACCTACATGTCTTTCATTGACCTGACCTACATGTCTTTCATTCACCTGACCTACATGTCTTTCATTCACCTGACCTATATGTGTTTTATTCACCTGACCTACATGTCTTTGATTCACCTGACGTACATGACTTTGATTCACATGACCTACAAGACTTTGATTCACCTGACCTACATGTCCTTGATTCACCTGACCTACATGTCTTTGATTCACCTGACCTACCTGTCTTGGGTTCACCTGACCTACATGTCGTTGATTCACCTGACCTACATGTCTTTGATTCACCTGACCTACATTTCTTTGATTCACCTGACCTACATGTCATTGATTCACCTGACCTACATGTCTTTGATTCACCTGACCTATATGTCTTTGATTTACCTGACCTACATGTCTTTGATTCACATGACCTACAAGACTTTGATTCACCTGACCTACATGTCCTTGATTCACCTGACCTACATGTCTTTGATTCACCTGACCTACCTGTCTTGGATTCACCTGACCTACATGTCGTTGATTCACCTGACCTACATGTCTTTGATTCACCTGACCTACATTTCTTTGATTCACCTGACCTACATGTCATTGATTCACCTGACCTACATGTCTTTGATTCACCTGACCTATATGTCTTTGATTTACCTGACCTACATGTCTTTGATTCACTTGTCCTACTTGTCTTTGATTCACCTGACCTACATGTCGTTGATTCACCTGACCTACATGTCTTTGATTCACCTGAGCTACATGTCTTTGATTCAGCTGACCTACATGTCTTTCATTCACCTGACCTACATGTCTTTGATTGACCTGACCTACATATCTTTGATTGACCTGACCTACATGTCTTTGACTGACCTGACCTACATGTCTTTGATTCCCCTGAGCTACGCGTCGTTGATTCACCTGACCTTCATGTCGTTGATTCACCTGACCTACATGTCTTTGATTCACTTCACCTACATGTCTTTGATTCACCTGACCTACATGTCTTTGATTCACCTGACCTACATGTCTTTGATTCACCTGACCTACCTGTCTTGGGTTCACCTGACCTACATGTCGTTGATTCACCTGACCTACATGTCTTTGATTCACCTTGACCTACATTTCTTTGATTCACCTGACCTACATGTCATTGATTCACCTGACCTACATGTCTTTGATTCACCTGACCTATATGTCTTTGATTTACCTGACCTACATGTCTTTGATTCACATGACCTACAAGACTTTGATTCACCTGACCTACATGTCCTTGATTCACCTGACCTACATGTCTTTGATTCACCTGACCTACCTGTCTTGGATTCACCTGACCTACATGTCGTTGATTCACCTGACCTACATGTCTTTGATTCACCTGACCTACATTTCTTTGATTCACCTGACCTACATGTCATTGATTCACCTGACCTACATGTCTTTGATTCACCTGACCTATATGTCTTTGATTTACCTGACCTACATGTCTTTGATTCACTTGTCCTACTTGTCTTTGATTCACCTGACCTACATGTCGTTGATTCACCTGACCTACATGTCTTTGATTCACCTGAGCTACATGTCTTTGATTCAGCTGACCTACATGTCTTTCATTCACCTGACCTACATGTCTTTGATTGACCTGACCTACATATCTTTGATTGACCTGACCTACATGTCTTTGACTGACCTGACCTACATGTCTTTGATTCCCCTGAGCTACGCGTCGTTGATTCACCTGACCTTCATGTCGTTGATTCACCTGACCTACATGTCTTTGATTCACTTCACCTACATGTCTTTGATTCACCTGACCTACATGTCTTTGATTTACCTGTCCTACATGTCTTTGACTCACCTGACCTACATGTCTTTGATTCACCTGACCTACATATCTTTGACTCACCTGACCTACATGTCTTTGATTCACCTGACCTATATGTCTTTGATTCAATTGACCTAAGTGTCGTTGATTCACCTGACCTACACTACCGTTCAAAAGTTTGGGATCACCCAAACAATTTCGTGTTTTCCATGAAAAGTCACACTTATTCACCACCATATGTTGTGAAATGAATAGAAAATAGAGTCAAGACATTGACAAGGTTAGAAATAATGATTTGTATTTGAAATAAGATTTTTTTTACATCAACCTTTGCTTTCGTCAAAGAATCCTCCATTTGCAGCAATTACAGCATTGCAGACCTTTGGCATTCTAGCTGTTAATTTGTTGAGGTAATCTGGAGAAATTGCACCCCACGCTTCCAGAAGCAGCTCCCACAAGTTGGATTGGTTGGATGGGCACTTCTTTGAGCAGATTGAGTTTCTGGAGCATCACATTTGTGGGGTCAATTAAACGCTCAAAATGGCCAGAAAAAGAGAACTTTCATCTGAAACTCGACAGTCTATTCTTGTTCTTAGAAATGAAGGCTATTCCATGCGAGAAATTGCTAAGAAATTGAAGATTTCCTACACCGGTGTGTACTACTCCCTTCAGAGGACAGCACAAACAGGCTCTAACAGGTACTATTTAATGAAGATGCCAGTTGGGGACCTGTGAGGCGTCTGTTTCTCAAACTAGAGACTCTAATGTACTTATCTTCTTGCTCAGTTGTGCAACGCGGCCTCCCACTTCTTTTTCTACTCTGGTTAGAGCCTGTTTGTGCTGTGCTCTGAAGGGAGTAGTACACACCGGTGTAGGAAATCTTCAATTTCTTAGCAATTTCTCACATGGAATAGCCTTCATTTCTAAGAACAAGAATAGACTGTCGAGTTTCAGATGAAAGTTCTCTTTTTCTGGCCATTTTGAGCGTTTAATTGACCCCACAAATGTGATGCTCCAGAAACTCAATCTGCTCAAAGAAGTGCCCATCCAACCAATCCAACTGGTGGGAGCTACTTCTGGAAGCGTGGGGTGCAATTTCTCCAGATTACCTCAACAAATTAACAGCTAGAATGCCAAAGGTCTGCAATGCTGTAATTGCTGCAAATGGAGGATTCTTTGACGAAAGCAAAGTTTGATGTAAAAAAAATCTTATTTCAAATACAAATCATTATTTCTAACCTTGTCAATGTCTTGACTCTATTTTCTATTCATTTCACAACATATGGTGGTGAATAAGTGTGACTTTTCATGGAAAACACAAAATTGTTTGGGTGATCCCAAACTTTTGAACGGTAGTGTACATGTCTTTGATTCACCTGACCTATATGTCTTTGATTCACCTGACCTACATGTCTTTGATTGAGCTGACCTACATGTCTTTGATTGACCTGACCTACATGTCTTTGATTCACCTGACTTACATGTATTTGATTCAGCTGACCTATATGTCGTTGATTAACCTGACCTACATGTCTTTGACTCACCTGACCTACATGTCTTTGACTCACCTGAACTACATGTCTTTGATTCACCTGACCTACATGTCTTTGATTGACCTGACCTACATGTCTTTGACTGACCTGACCTACATGTCTTTGATTCACCTGACCTACATATCTTTGACTCACCTGACCTACATGTCTTTGATTCACCTGACCTACATGTCTTTGATTCACCTGACCTATATGTCTTTGATTCACCTGACCTACATGTCTTCGATTCACTTGTCCTACCTGTCTTTGATTCACCTGACCTACATGTCTTTGATTCTGCTGACCTATATGTCTTTGATTCACCTGACCTACATGTCTTTGATTCACCTGACCTACATGTCGTTGATTCACCTGACCTACATGTCTTTGATTCACCTGACCTATATGTCTTTGATTCACCTGACCTACATGTCTTTGATTGACCTGACCTACATGTCTTTGATTGACCTGACCTACATGTCTTTCATTCACCTGACCTACATGTCTTTGACTCACCTGATCTACATGTCTTTGATTCACCTGACCTACAAGGCTTTGATTCACTTGTCCTACCTGTCTTTGATTCACCTGACCTACATGTCTTTGATTCACCTGACCTATATGTCTTTGATTCACCTGACCTACATGTCTTTGATTCACCTGACCTACATGTCGTTGATTCACTTGTCCTACATGTCTTTGATTCACCTGACCTACATGTCTTTGATTCACCTGACCTATATGTCTTTGATTCACCTGACCTACATGTCTTTGATTCACCTGACCTACATGTCGTTGATTCACCTGACCTACATGTCTTTGATTCACCTGACCTATATGTCTTTGATTCACCTGACCTACATGTCTTTGATTCACCTGACCTACATGTCTTTCATTGACCTGACCTACATGTCTTTCATTCACCTGACCTACATGTCTTTCATTCACCTGACCTATATGTGTTTTATTCACCTGACCTACATGTCTTTGATTCACCTGACGTACATGACTTTGATTCACATGACCTACAAGACTTTGATTCACCTGACCCACATGTCCTTGATTCACCTGACCTACATGTCTTTGATTCACCTGACCTACCTGTCTTGGGTTCACCTGAGCTACATGTCGTTGATTCACCTGACCTACATGTCTTTGATTCTGCTGACCTATATGTCTTTGATTCACCTGACCTACATGTCTTTGATTCACCTGACCTACATTTCTTTGATTCACCTGACCTACATGTCTTTGATTCACCTGACCTACATGTCTTTGATTCACCTGACCTATATGTCTTTGATTTACCTGACCTACATGTCTTTGATTCACTTGTCCTACCTGTCTTTGATTCACCTGACCTACATGTCGTTGATTCACCTGACCTACATGTCTTTGATTCACCTGAGCTACATGTCTTTGATTCAGCTGACCTACATGTCTTTCATTCACATGACCTACATGTCTTTGATTGACCTGACCTACATATCTTTGATTGACCTGACCTACATGTCTTTGACTGACCTGACCTACATGTCTTTGATTCCCCTGAGCTACGCGTCGTTGATTCACCTGACCTTCATGTCGTTGATTCACCTGACCTACATGTCTTTGATTCACTTCACCTACATGTCTTTGATTCACCTGACCTACATGTCTTTGATTTACCTGTCCTACATGTCTTTGACTCACCTGACCTACATGTCTTTAATTCACCTGACCTACATATCTTTGACTCACCTGACCTACATGTCTTTGATTCACCTGACCTATATGTCTTTGATTCAATTGACCTAAGTGTCGTTGATTCACCTGACCTACATGTCTTTGATTCACCTGACCTATATGTCTTTGATTCACCTGACCTACATGTCTTTGATTGAGCTGACCTACATGTCTTTGATTGACCTGACCTACATGTCTTTGATTCACCTGACTTACATGTATTTGATTCAGCTGACCTATATGTCGTTGATTCACCTGACCTACATGTCTTTGACTCACCTGACCTACATGTCTTTGACTCACCTGAACTACATGTCTTTGATTCACCTGACCTACATGTCTTTGATTGACCTGACCTACATGTCTTTGACTGACCTGACCTACATGTCTTTGATTCACCTGACCTACATATCTTTGACTCACCTGACCTACATGTCTTTGATTCACCTGACCTACATGTCTTTGATTCGCCTGACCTATATGTCTTTGATTCAATTGACCTAAGTGTCGTTGATTCACCTGACCTACATGTCGTTGATTCACCTGACCTACATGTCTTTGATTCACCTGACCTATATGTCTTTGATTCACCTGACCTACATGTCTTTGATTGACCTGACCTACATGTCTTTGATTGACCTGACCTACATGTCTTTCATTCACCTGACCTACATGTCTTTGACTCACCTGATCTACATGTCTTTGATTCACCTGACCTACAAGGCTTTGATTCACTTGTCCTACCTGTCTTTGATTCACCTGACCTACATGTCTTTGATTCACCTGACCTATATGTCTTTGATTCACCTGACCTACATGTCTTTGATTCACCTGACCTACATGTCGTTGATTCACTTGTCCTACATGTCTTTGATTCACCTGACCTACATGTCTTTGATTCACCTGACCTATATGTCTTTGATTCACCTGACCTACATGTCTTTGATTCACCTGACCTACATGTCGTTGATTCACCTGACCTACATGTCTTTGATTCACCTGACCTATATGTCTTTGATTCACCTGACCTACATGTCTTTGATTCACCTGACCTACATGTCTTTCATTGACCTGACCTACATGTCTTTCATTCACCTGACCTACATGTCTTTCATTCACCTGACCTATATGTGTTTTATTCACCTGACCTACATGTCTTTGATTCACCTGACGTACATGACTTTGATTCACATGACCTACAAGACTTTGATTCACCTGACCTACATGTCCTTGATTCACCTGACCTACATGTCTTTGATTCACCTGACCTACCTGTCTTGGATTCACCTGACCTACATGTCTTTGATTCACCTGACCTACATGTCTTTGATTCACTTGTCCTACTTGTCTTTGATTCACCTGACCTACATGTCGTTGACTCACCTGACCTACATGTCTTTGATTCACCTGAGCTACATGTCTTTGATTCAGCTGACCTACATGTATTTCATTCACCTGACCTACATGTCTTTGATTGACCTGACCTACATATCTTTGATTGACCTGACCTACATGTCTTTGACTGACCTGACCTACATGTCTTTGATTCCCCTGAGCTACGCGTCGTTGATTCACCTGACCTTCATGTCGTTGATTCACCTGACCTACATGTCTTTGATTCACTTCACCTACATGTCTTTGATTCACCTGACCCACATGTCTTTGATTTACCTGTCCTACATGTCTTTGACTCACCTGACCTACATGTCTTTGATTCACCTGACCTACATATCTTTGACTCACCTGACCTACATGTCTTTGATTCACCTGACCTATATGTCTTTGATTCAATTGACCTAAGTGTCGTTGATTCACCTGACCTACATGTCTTTGATTCACCTGACCTATATGTCTTTGATTCACCTGACCTACATGTCTTTGATTGAGCTGACCTACATGTCTTTGATTGACCTGACCTACATGTCTTTGATTCACCTGACATACATGTATTTGATTCAGCTGACCTATATGTCGTTGATTAACCTGACCTACATGTCTTTGACTCACCTGACCTACATGTCTTTGACTCACCTGAACTACATGTCTTTGATTCACCTGACCTACATGTCTTTGATTGACCTGACCTACATGTCTTTGACTGACCTGACCTACATGTCTTTGATTCACCTGACCTACATATCTTTGACTCACCTGACCTACATGTCTTTGATTCACCTGACCTACATGTCTTTGATTCACCTGACCTATATGTCTTTGATTCACCTGACCTACATGTCTTCGATTCACTTGTCCTACCTGTCTTTGATTCACCTGGCCTACATGTCTTTGATTCTGCTGACCTATATGTCTTTGATTCACCTGACCTACATGTCTTTGATTCACCTGACCTACATGTCGTTGATTCACCTGACCTACATGTCTTTGATTCACCTGACCTATATGTCTTTGATTCACCTGACCTACATGTCTTTGATTGACCTGACCTACATGTCTTTGATTGACCTGACCTACATGTCTTTCATTCACCTGACCTACATGTCTTTGACTCACCTGATCTACATGTCTTTGATTCACCTGACCTACAAGGCTTTGATTCACTTGTCCTACCTGTCTTTGATTCACCTGACCTACATGTCTTTGATTCACCTGACCTATATGTCTTTGATTCACCTGACCTACATGTCTTTGATTCACCTGACCTACATGTCGTTGATTCACTTGTCCTACATGTCTTTGATTCACCTGACCTACATGTCTTTGATTCACCTGACCTATATGTCTTTGATTCACCTGACCTACATGTCTTTGATTCACCTGACCTACATGTCGTTGATTCACCTGACCTACATATCTTTGACTCACCTGACCTACATGTCTTTGATTCACCTGACCTATATGTCTTTGATTCAATTGACCTAAGTGTCGTTGATTCACCTGACCTACATGTCTTTGATTCACCTGACCTATATGTCTTTGATTCACCTGACCTACATGTCTTTGATTGAGCTGACCTACATGTCTTTGATTGACCTGACCTACATGTCTTTGATTCACCTGACTTACATGTATTTGATTCAGCTGACCTATATGTCGTTGATTAACCTGACCTACATGTCTTTGACTCACCTGACCTACATGTCTTTGACTCACCTGAACTACATGTCTTTGATTCACCTGACCTACATGTCTTTGATTGACCTGACCTACATGTCTTTGACTGACCTGACCTACATGTCTTTGATTCACCTGACCTACATATCTTTGACTCACCTGACCTACATGTCTTTGATTCACCTGACCTACATGTCTTTGATTCACCTGACCTATATGTCTTTGATTCACCTGACCTACATGTCTTCGATTCACTTGTCCTACCTGTCTTTGATTCACCTGACCTACATGTCTTTGATTCTGCTGACCTATATGTCTTTGATTCACCTGACCTACATGTCTTTGATTCACCTGACCTACATGTCGTTGATTCACCTGACCTACATGTCTTTGATTCACCTGACCTATATGTCTTTGATTCACCTGACCTACATGTCTTTGATTGACCTGACCTACATGTCTTTGATTGACCTGACCTACATGTCTTTCATTCACCTGACCTACATGTCTTTGACTCACCTGATCTACATGTCTTTGATTCACCTGACCTACAAGGCTTTGATTCACTTGTCCTACCTGTCTTTGATTCACCTGACCTACATGTCTTTGATTCACCTGACCTATATGTCTTTGATTCACCTGACCTACATGTCTTTGATTCACCTGACCTACATGTCGTTGATTCACTTCTCCTACATGTCTTTGATTCACCTGACCTACATGTCTTTGATTCACCTGACCTATATGTCTTTGATTCACCTGACCTACATGTCGTTGATTCACCTGACCTACATGTCTTTGATTCACCTGACCTATATGTCTTTGATTCACCTGACCTACATGTCTTTGATTCACCTGACCTACATGTCGTTGATTCACCTGACCTACATGTATTTGATTCACCTGACCTATATGTCTTTGATTCACCTGACCTACATGTCTTTGATTGACCTGACCTACATGTCTTTGATTGACTTGACCTACATGTCTTTCATTCACCTGACCTACATGTCTTTGACTCACCTGATCTACATGTCTTTGATTCACCTGACCTACAAGGCTTTGATTCACTTGTCCTACCTGTCTTTGATTCACCTGACCTACATGTCTTTGATTCACCTGACCTATATGTCTTTGATTCACCTGACCTACATGTCTTTGATTCACCTGACCTACATGTCGTTGATTCACTTGTCCTACATGTCTTTGATTCACCTGACCTACATGTCTTTGATTCACCTGACCTATATGTCTTTGATTCACCTGACGTACATGTCTTTGATTCACCTGACCTACATGTCGTTGATTCACCTGACCTACATGTCTTTGATTCACCTGACCTATATGTCTTTGATTCACCTGACCTACATGTCTTTGATTCACCTGACCTACATGTCTTTCATTGACCTGACCTACATGTCTTTCATTCACCTGACCTACATGTCTTTCATTCACCTGACCTATATGTGTTTTATTCACCTGACCTACATGTCTTTGATTCACCTGACGTACATGACTTTGATTCACATGACCTACAAGACTTTGATTCACCTGACCTACATGTCCTTGATTCACCTGACCTACATGTCTTTGATTCACCTGACCTACCTGTCTTGGGTTCACCTGACCTACATGTCGTTGATTCACCTGACCTACATGTCTTTGATTCACCTGACCTACATTTCTTTGATTCACCTGACCTACATGTCATTGATTCACCTGACCTACATGTCTTTGATTCACCTGACCTATATGTCTTTGATTTACCTGACCTACATGTCTTTGATTCACATGACCTACAAGACTTTGATTCACCTGACCTACATGTCCTTGATTCACCTGACCTACATGTCTTTGATTCACCTGACCTACCTGTCTTGGATTCACCTGACCTACATGTCGTTGATTCACCTGACCTACATGTCTTTGATTCACCTGACCTACATTTCTTTGATTCACCTGACCTACATGTCATTGATTCACCTGACCTACATGTCTTTGATTCACCTGACCTATATGTCTTTGATTTACCTGACCTACATGTCTTTGATTCACTTGTCCTACTTGTCTTTGATTCACCTGACCTACATGTCGTTGATTCACCTGACCTACATGTCTTTGATTCACCTGAGCTACATGTCTTTGATTCAGCTGACCTACATGTCTTTCATTCACCTGACCTACATGTCTTTGATTGACCTGACCTACATATCTTTGATTGACCTGACCTACATGTCTTTGACTGACCTGACCTACATGTCTTTGATTCCCCTGAGCTACGCGTCGTTGATTCACCTGACCTTCATGTCGTTGATTCACCTGACCTACATGTCTTTGATTCACTTCACCTACATGTCTTTGATTCACCTGACCTACATGTCTTTGATTCACCTGACCTACATGTCTTTGATTCACCTGACCTACCTGTCTTGGGTTCACCTGACCTACATGTCGTTGATTCACCTGACCTACATGTCTTTGATTCACCTGACCTACATTTCTTTGATTCACCTGACCTACATGTCATTGATTCACCTGACCTACATGTCTTTGATTCACCTGACCTATATGTCTTTGATTTACCTGACCTACATGTCTTTGATTCACATGACCTACAAGACTTTGATTCACCTGACCTACATGTCCTTGATTCACCTGACCTACATGTCTTTGATTCACCTGACCTACCTGTCTTGGATTCACCTGACCTACATGTCGTTGATTCACCTGACCTACATGTCTTTGATTCACCTGACCTACATTTCTTTGATTCACCTGACCTACATGTCATTGATTCACCTGACCTACATGTCTTTGATTCACCTGACCTATATGTCTTTGATTTACCTGACCTACATGTCTTTGATTCACTTGTCCTACTTGTCTTTGATTCACCTGACCTACATGTCGTTGATTCACCTGACCTACATGTCTTTGATTCACCTGAGCTACATGTCTTTGATTCAGCTGACCTACATGTCTTTCATTCACCTGACCTACATGTCTTTGATTGACCTGACCTACATATCTTTGATTGACCTGACCTACATGTCTTTGACTGACCTGACCTACATGTCTTTGATTCCCCTGAGCTACGCGTCGTTGATTCACCTGACCTTCATGTCGTTGATTCACCTGACCTACATGTCTTTGATTCACTTCACCTACATGTCTTTGATTCACCTGACCTACATGTCTTTGATTTACCTGTCCTACATGTCTTTGACTCACCTGACCTACATGTCTTTGATTCACCTGACCTACATATCTTTGACTCACCTGACCTACATGTCTTTGATTCACCTGACCTATATGTCTTTGATTCAATTGACCTAAGTGTCGTTGATTCACCTGACCTACATGTCTTTGATTCACCTGACCTATATGTCTTTGATTCACCTGACCTACATGTCTTTGATTGAGCTGACCTACATGTCTTTGATTGACCTGACCTACATGTCTTTGATTCACCTGACTTACATGTATTTGATTCAGCTGACCTATATGTCGTTGATTAACCTGACCTACATGTCTTTGACTCACCTGACCTACATGTCTTTGACTCACCTGAACTACATGTCTTTGATTCACCTGACCTACATGTCTTTGATTGACCTGACCTACATGTCTTTGACTGACCTGACCTACATGTCTTTGATTCACCTGACCTACATATCTTTGACTCACCTGACCTACATGTCTTTGATTCACCTGACCTACATGTCTTTGATTCACCTGACCTATATGTCTTTGATTCACCTGACCTACATGTCTTCGATTCACTTGTCCTACCTGTCTTTGATTCACCTGACCTACATGTCTTTGATTCTGCTGACCTATATGTCTTTGATTCACCTGACCTACATGTCTTTGATTCACCTGACCTACATGTCGTTGATTCACCTGACCTACATGTCTTTGATTCACCTGACCTATATGTCTTTGATTCACCTGACCTACATGTCTTTGATTGACCTGACCTACATGTCTTTGATTGACCTGACCTACATGTCTTTCATTCACCTGACCTACATGTCTTTGACTCACCTGATCTACATGTCTTTGATTCACCTGACCTACAAGGCTTTGATTCACTTGTCCTACCTGTCTTTGATTCACCTGACCTACATGTCTTTGATTCACCTGACCTATATGTCTTTGATTCACCTGACCTACATGTCTTTGATTCACCTGACCTACATGTCGTTGATTCACTTGTCCTACATGTCTTTGATTCACCTGACCTACATGTCTTTGATTCACCTGACCTATATGTCTTTGATTCACCTGACCTACATGTCTTTGATTCACCTGACCTACATGTCGTTGATTCACCTGACCTACATGTCTTTGATTCACCTGACCTATATGTCTTTGATTCACCTGACCTACATGTCTTTGATTCACCTGACCTACATGTCTTTCATTGACCTGACCTACATGTCTTTCATTCACCTGACCTACCTGTCTTTCATTCACCTGACCTATATGTGTTTTATTCACCTGACCTACATGTCTTTGATTCACCTGACGTACATGACTTTGATTCACATGACCTACAAGACTTTGATTCACCTGACCCACATGTCCTTGATTCACCTGACCTACATGTCTTTGATTCACCTGACCTACCTGTCTTGGGTTCACCTGAGCTACATGTCGTTGATTCACCTGACCTACATGTCTTTGATTCACCTGACCTACATTTCTTTGATTCACCTGACCTACATGTCTTTGATTCACCTGACCTACATGTCTTTGATTCACCTGACCTACATGTCTTTGATTTACCTGACCTACATGTCTTTGATTCACTTGTCCTACCTGTCTTTGATTCACCTGACCTACATGTCGTTGATTCACCTGACCTACATGTCTTTGATTCACCTGAGCTACATGTCTTTGATTCAGCTGACCTACATGTCTTTCATTCACATGACCTACATGTCTTTGATTGACCTGACCTACATATCTTTGATTGACCTGACCTACATGTCTTTGACTGACCTGACCTACATGTCTTTGATTCCCCTGAGCTACGCGTCGTTGATTCACCTGACCTTCATGTCGTTGATTCACCTGACCTACATGTCTTTGATTCACTTCACCTACATGTCTTTGATTCACCTGACCTACATGTCTTTGATTTACCTGTCCTACATGTCTTTGACTCACCTGACCTACATGTCTTTGATTCACCTGACCTACATATCTTTGACTCACCTGACCTACATGTCTTTGATTCACCTGACCTATATGTCTTTGATTCAATTGACCTAAGTGTCGTTGATTCACCTGACCTACATGTCTTTGATTCACCTGACCTATATGTCTTTGATTCACCTGACCTACATGTCTTTGATTGAGCTGACCTACATGTCTTTGATTGACCTGACCTACATGTCTTTGATTCACCTGACTTACATGTATTTGATTCAGCTGACCTATATGTCGTTGATTCACCTGACCTACATGTCTTTGACTCACCTGACCTACATGTCTTTGACTCACCTGAACTACATGTCTTTGATTCACCTGACCTACATGTCTTTGATTGACCTGACCTACATGTCTTTGACTGACCTGACCTACATGTCTTTGATTCACCTGACCTACATATCTTTGACTCACCTGACCTACATGTCTTTGATTCACCTGACCTACATGTCTTTGATTCACCTGACCTATATGTCTTTGATTCAATTGACCTAAGTGTCGTTGATTCACCTGACCTACATGTCGTTGATTCACCTGACCTACATGTCTTTGATTCACCTGACCTATATGTCTTTGATTCACCTGACCTACATGTCTTTGATTGACCTGACCTACATGTCTTTGATTGACCTGACCTACATGTCTTTCATTCACCTGACCTACATGTCTTTGACTCACCTGATCTACATGTCTTTGATTCACCTGACCTACAAGGCTTTGATTCACTTGTCCTACCTGTCTTTGATTCACCTGACCTACATGTCTTTGATTCACCTGACCTATATGTCTTTGATTCACCTGACCTACATGTCTTTGATTCACCTGACCTACATGTCGTTGATTCACTTGTCCTACATGTCTTTGATTCACCTGACCTACATGTCTTTGATTCACCTGACCTATATGTCTTTGATTCACCTGACCTACATGTCTTTGATTCACCTGACCTACATGTCGTTGATTCACCTGACCTACATGTCGTTGATTCACCTGACCTACATGTCTTTGATTCACCTGACCTATATGTCTTTGATTCACCTGACCTACATGTCTTTGATTGAGCTGACCTACATGTCTTTGATTGACCTGACCTACATGTCTTTGATTCACCTGACTTACATGTATTTGATTCAGCTGACCTATATGTCGTTGATTAACCTGACCTACATGTCTTTGACTCACCTGACCTACATGTCTTTGACTCACCTGAACTACATGTCTTTGATTCACCTGACCTACATGTCTTTGATTGACCTGACCTACATGTCTTTGACTGACCTGACCTACATGTCTTTGATTCACCTGACCTACATATCTTTGACTCACCTGACCTACATGTCTTTGATTCACCTGACCTACATGTCTTTGATTCACCTGACCTATATGTCTTTGATTCACCTGACCTACATGTCTTCGATTCACTTGTCCTACCTGTCTTTGATTCACCTGACCTACATGTCTTTGATTCTGCTGACCTATATGTCTTTGATTCACCTGACCTACATGTCTTTGATTCACCTGACCTACATGTCGTTGATTCACCTGACCTACATGTCTTTGATTCACCTGACCTATATGTCTTTGATTCACCTGACCTACATGTCTTTGATTGACCTGACCTACATGTCTTTGATTGACCTGACCTACATGTCTTTCATTCACCTGACCTACATGTCTTTGACTCACCTGATCTACATGTCTTTGATTCACCTGACCTACAAGGCTTTGATTCACTTGTCCTACCTGTCTTTGATTCACCTGACCTACATGTCTTTGATTCACCTGACCTATATGTCTTTGATTCACCTGACCTACATGTCTTTGATTCACCTGACCTACATGTCGTTGATTCACTTGTCCTACATGTCTTTGATTCACCTGACCTACATGTCTTTGATTCACCTGACCTATATGTCTTTGATTCACCTGACCTACATGTCTTTGATTCACCTGACCTACATGTCGTTGATTCACCTGACCTACATGTCTTTGATTCACCTGACCTATATGTCTTTGATTCACCTGACCTACATGTCTTTGATTCACCTGACCTACATGTCTTTCATTGACCTGACCTACATGTCTTTCATTCACCTGACCTACCTGTCTTTCATTCACCTGACCTATATGTGTTTTATTCACCTGACCTACATGTCTTTGATTCACCTGACGTACATGACTTTGATTCACATGACCTACAAGACTTTGATTCACCTGACCCACATGTCCTTGATTCACCTGACCTACATGTCTTTGATTCACCTGACCTACCTGTCTTGGGTTCACCTGAGCTACATGTCGTTGATTCACCTGACCTACATGTCTTTGATTCACCTGACCTACATTTCTTTGATTCACCTGACCTACATGTCTTTGATTCACCTGACCTACATGTCTTTGATTCACCTGACCTACATGTCTTTGATTTACCTGACCTACATGTCTTTGATTCACTTGTCCTACCTGTCTTTGATTCACCTGACCTACATGTCGTTGATTCACCTGACCTACATGTCTTTGATTCACCTGAGCTACATGTCTTTGATTCAGCTGACCTACATGTCTTTCATTCACATGACCTACATGTCTTTGATTGACCTGACCTACATATCTTTGATTGACCTGACCTACATGTCTTTGACTGACCTGACCTACATGTCTTTGATTCCCCTGAGCTACGCGTCGTTGATTCACCTGACCTTCATGTCGTTGATTCACCTGACCTACATGTCTTTGATTCACTTCACCTACATGTCTTTGATTCACCTGACCTACATGTCTTTGATTTACCTGTCCTACATGTCTTTGACTCACCTGACCTACATGTCTTTGATTCACCTGACCTACATATCTTTGACTCACCTGACCTACATGTCTTTGATTCACCTGACCTATATGTCTTTGATTCAATTGACCTAAGTGTCGTTGATTCACCTGACCTACATGTCTTTGATTCACCTGACCTATATGTCTTTGATTCACCTGACCTACATGTCTTTGATTGAGCTGACCTACATGTCTTTGATTGACCTGACCTACATGTCTTTGATTCACCTGACTTACATGTATTTGATTCAGCTGACCTATATGTCGTTGATTCACCTGACCTACATGTCTTTGACTCACCTGACCTACATGTCTTTGACTCACCTGAACTACATGTCTTTGATTCACCTGACCTACATGTCTTTGATTGACCTGACCTACATGTCTTTGACTGACCTGACCTACATGTCTTTGATTCACCTGACCTACATATCTTTGACTCACCTGACCTACATGTCTTTGATTCACCTGACCTACATGTCTTTGATTCACCTGACCTATATGTCTTTGATTCAATTGACCTAAGTGTCGTTGATTCACCTGACCTACATGTCGTTGATTCACCTGACCTACATGTCTTTGATTCACCTGACCTATATGTCTTTGATTCACCTGACCTACATGTCTTTGATTGACCTGACCTACATGTCTTTGATTGACCTGACCTACATGTCTTTCATTCACCTGACCTACATGTCTTTGACTCACCTGATCTACATGTCTTTGATTCACCTGACCTACAAGGCTTTGATTCACTTGTCCTACCTGTCTTTGATTCACCTGACCTACATGTCTTTGATTCACCTGACCTATATGTCTTTGATTCACCTGACCTACATGTCTTTGATTCACCTGACCTACATGTCGTTGATTCACTTGTCCTACATGTCTTTGATTCACCTGACCTACATGTCTTTGATTCACCTGACCTATATGTCTTTGATTCACCTGACCTACATGTCTTTGATTCACCTGACCTACATGTCGTTGATTCACCTGACCTACATGTCTTTGATTCACCTGACCTATATGTCTTTGATTCACCTGACCTACATGTCTTTGATTCACCTGACCTACATGTCTTTCATTGACCTGACCTACATGTCTTTCATTCACCTGACCTACATGTCTTTCATTCACCTGACCTATATGTGTTTTATTCACCTGACCTACATGTCTTTGATTCACCTGACGTACATGACTTTGATTCACATGACCTACAAGACTTTGATTCACCTGACCTACATGTCCTTGATTCACCTGACCTACATGTCTTTGATTCACCTGACCTACCTGTCTTGGATTCACCTGACCTACATGTCGTTGATTCACCTGACCTACATGTCTTTGATTCACCTGACCTACATTTCTTTGATTCACCTGACCTACATGTCATTGATTCACCTGACCTACATGTCTTTGATTCACCTGACCTATATGTCTTTGATTTACCTGACCTACATGTCTTTGATTCACTTGTCCTACTTGTCTTTGATTCACCTGACCTACATGTCGTTGATTCACCTGACCTACATGTCTTTGATTCACCTGAGCTACATGTCTTTGATTCAGCTGACCTACATGTATTTCATTCACCTGACCTACATGTCTTTGATTGACCTGACCTACATATCTTTGATTGACCTGACCTACATGTCTTTGACTGACCTGACCTACATGTCTTTGATTCCCCTGAGCTACGCGTCGTTGATTCACCTGACCTTCATGTCGTTGATTCACCTGACCTACATGTCTTTGATTCACTTCACCTACATGTCTTTGATTCACCTGACCTACATGTCTTTGATTTACCTGTCCTACATGTCTTTGACTCACCTGACCTACATGTCTTTGATTCACCTGACCTACATATCTTTGACTCACCTGACCTACATGTCTTTGATTCACCTGACCTATATGTCTTTGATTCAATTGACCTAAGTGTCGTTGATTCACCTGACCTACATGTCTTTGATTCACCTGACCTATATGTCTTTGATTCACCTGACCTACATGTCTTTGATTGAGCTGACCTACATGTCTTTGATTGACCTGACCTACATGTCTTTGATTCACCTGACTTACATGTATTTGATTCAGCTGACCTATATGTCGTTGATTAACCTGACCTACATGTCTTTGACTCACCTGACCTACATGTCTTTGACTCACCTGAACTACATGTCTTTGATTCACCTGACCTACATGTCTTTGATTGACCTGACCTACATGTCTTTGACTGACCTGACCTACATGTCTTTGATTCACCTGACCTACATATCTTTGACTCACCTGACCTACATGTCTTTGATTCACCTGACCTACATGTCTTTGATTCACCTGACCTATATGTCTTTGATTCACCTGACCTACATGTCTTCGATTCACTTGTCCTACCTGTCTTTGATTCACCTGACCTACATGTCTTTGATTCTGCTGACCTATATGTCTTTGATTCACCTGACCTACATGTCTTTGATTCACCTGACCTACATGTCGTTGATTCACCTGACCTATATGTCTTTGATTCACCTGACCTACATGTCTTTGATTGACCTGACCTACATGTCTTTGATTGACCTGACCTACATGTCTTTCATTCACCTGACCTACATGTCTTTGACTCACCTGATCTACATGTCTTTGATTCACCTGACCTACAAGGCTTTGATTCACTTGTCCTACCTGTCTTTGATTCACCTGACCTACATGTCTTTGATTCACCTGACCTATATGTCTTTGATTCACCTGACCTACATGTCTTTGATTCACCTGACCTACATGTCGTTGATTCACTTGTCCTACATGTCTTTGATTCACCTGACCTACATGTCTTTGATTCACCTGACCTATATGTCTTTGATTCACCTGACCTACATGTCTTTGATTCACCTGACCTACATGTCGTTGATTCACCTGACCTACATATCTTTGACTCACCTGACCTACATGTCTTTGATTCACCTGACCTATATGTCTTTGATTCAATTGACCTAAGTGTCGTTGATTCACCTGACCTACATGTCTTTGATTCACCTGACCTATATGTCTTTGATTCACCTGACCTACATGTCTTTGATTGAGCTGACCTACATGTCTTTGATTGACCTGACCTACATGTCTTTGATTCACCTGACTTACATGTATTTGATTCAGCTGACCTATATGTCGTTGATTAACCTGACCTACATGTCTTTGACTCACCTGACCTACATGTCTTTGACTCACCTGAACTACATGTCTTTGATTCACCTGACCTACATGTCTTTGATTGACCTGACCTACATGTCTTTGACTGACCTGACCTACATGTCTTTGATTCACCTGACCTACATATCTTTGACTCACCTGACCTACATGTCTTTGATTCACCTGACCTACATGTCTTTGATTCACCTGACCTATATGTCTTTGATTCACCTGACCTACATGTCTTCGATTCACTTGTCCTACCTGTCTTTGATTCACCTGACCTACATGTCTTTGATTCTGCTGACCTATATGTCTTTGATTCACCTGACCTACATGTCTTTGATTCACCTGACCTACATGTCGTTGATTCACCTGACCTACATGTCTTTGATTCACCTGACCTATATGTCTTTGATTCACCTGACCTACATGTCTTTGATTGACCTGACCTACATGTCTTTGATTGACCTGACCTAAATGTCTTTCATTCACCTGACCTACATGTCTTTGACTCACCTGATCTACATGTCTTTGATTCACCTGACCTACAAGGCTTTGATTCACTTGTCCTACCTGTCTTTGATTCACCTGACCTACATGTCTTTGATTCACCTGACCTATATGTCTTTGATTCACCTGACCTACATGTCTTTGATTCACCTGACCTACATGTCGTTGATTCACTTCTCCTACATGTCTTTGATTCACCTGACCTACATGTCTTTGATTCACCTGACCTATATGTCTTTGATTCACCTGACCTACATGTCTTTGATTCACCTGACCTACATGTCGTTGATTCACCTGACCTACATGTCTTTGATTCACCTGACCTATATGTCTTTGATTCACCTGACCTACATGTCTTTGATTCACCTGACCTACATGTCTTTCATTGACCTGACCTACATGTCTTTCATTCACCTGACCTACATGTCTTTCATTCACCTGACCTATATGTGTTTTATTCACCTGACCTACATGTCTTTGATTCACCTGACGTACATGACTTTGATTCACATGACCTACAAGACTTTGATTCACCTGACCTACATGTCTTTGATTGAGCTGACCTACATGTCTTTGATTGACCTGACCTACATGTCTTTGATTCACCTGACTTACATGTATTTGATTCAGCTGACCTATATGTCGTTGATTAACCTGACCTACATGTCTTTGACTCACCTGACCTACATGTCTTTGACTCACCTGAACTACATGTCTTTGATTCACCTGACCTACATGTCTTTGATTGACCTGACCTACATGTCTTTGACTGACCTGACCTACATGTCTTTGATTCACCTGACCTACATATCTTTGACTCACCTGACCTACATGTCTTTGATTCACCTGACCTACATGTCTTTGATTCACCTGACCTACATGTCTTTGATTCACCTGACCTACATGTCGTTGATTCACCTGACCTACATGTCTTTGATTCACCTGACCTATATGTCTTTGATTCACCTGACCTACATGTCTTTGATTCACCTGACCTACATGTCGTTGATTCACCTGACCTACATGTCTTTGATTCACCTGACCTATATGTCTTTGATTCACCTGACCTACATGTCTTTGATTCACCTGACCTACATGTCTTTGATTCACCTGACCTACATGTCGTTGATTCACTTCTCCTACATGTCTTTGATTCACCTGACCTACATGTCTTTGATTCACCTGACCTACATGTCTTTGACTCACCTGACCTACATGTCTTTGATTCACCTGACCTACATGTCTTTGATTCACCTGACCTACATGTCTTTGATTCACCTGACCTACATGTCTTTGATTCACCTGACCTACATGACTTTGATTCACATGACCTACAAGACTTTGATTCACCTGACCTACATGTCTTTGATTGAGCTGACCTACATGTCTTTGATTGACCTGACCTACATGTCTTTGATTCACCTGACTTACATGTATTTGATTCAGCTGACCTATATGTCGTTGATTAACCTGACCTACATGTCTTTGACTCACCTGACCTACATGTCTTTGACTCACCTGAACTACATGTCTTTGATTCACCTGACCTACATGTCTTTGATTGACCTGACCTACATGTCTTTGACTGACCTGACCTACATGTCTTTGATTCACCTGACCTACATATCTTTGACTCACCTGACCTACATGTCTTTGATTCACCTGACCTACATGTCTTTGATTCACCGGACCTATATGTCTTTGATTCACCTGACCTACATGTCTTCGATTCACTTGTCCTACCTGTCTTTGATTCACCTGACCTACATGTCTTTGATTCTGCTGACCTATATGTCTTTGATTCACCTGACCTACATGTCTTTGATTCACCTGACCTACATGTCGTTGATTCACCTGACCTACATGTCTTTGATTCACCTGACCTATATGTCTTTGATTCACCTGACCTACATGTCTTTGATTGACCTGACCTACATGTCTTTGATTGACCTGACCTACATGTCTTTCATTCACCTGACCTACATGTCTTTGACTCACCTGATCTACATGTCTTTGATTCACCTGACCTACAAGGCTTTGATTCACTTGTCCTACCTGTCTTTGATTCACCTGACCTACATGTCTTTGATTCACCTGACCTATATGTCTTTGATTCACCTGACCTACATGTCTTTGATTCACCTGACCTACATGTCGTTGATTCACTTGTCCTACATGTCTTTGATTCACCTGACCTACATGTCTTTGATTCACCTGACCTATATGTCTTTGATTCACCTGACCTACATGTCTTTGATTCACCTGACCTACATGTCGTTGATTCACCTGACCTACATATCTTTGACTCACCTGACCTACATGTCTTTGATTCACCTGACCTATATGTCTTTGATTCAATTGACCTAAGTGTCGTTGATTCACCTGACCTACATGTCTTTGATTCACCTGACCTATATGTCTTTGATTCACCTGACCTACATGTCTTTGATTGAGCTGACCTACATGTCTTTGATTGACCTGACCTACATGTCTTTGATTCACCTGACTTACATGTATTTGATTCAGCTGACCTATATGTCGTTGATTAACCTGACCTACATGTCTTTGACTCACCTGACCTACATGTCTTTGACTCACCTGAACTACATGTCTTTGATTCACCTGACCTACATGTCTTTGATTGACCTGACCTACATGTCTTTGACTGACCTGACCTACATGTCTTTGATTCACCTGACCTACATATCTTTGACTCACCTGACCTACATGTCTTTGATTCACCTGACCTACATGTCTTTGATTCACCTGACCTATATGTCTTTGATTCACCTGACCTACATGTCTTCGATTCACTTGTCCTACCTGTCTTTGATTCACCTGACCTACATGTCTTTGATTCTGCTGACCTATATGTCTTTGATTCACCTGACCTACATGTCTTTGATTCACCTGACCTACATGTCGTTGATTCACCTGACCTACATGTCTTTGATTCACCTGACCTATATGTCTTTGATTCACCTGACCTACATGTCTTTGATTGACCTGACCTACATGTCTTTGATTGACCTGACCTACATGTCTTTCATTCACCTGACCTACATGTCTTTGACTCACCTGATCTACATGTCTTTGATTCACCTGACCTACAAGGCTTTGATTCACTTGTCCTACCTGTCTTTGATTCACCTGACCTACATGTCTTTGATTCACCTGACCTATATGTCTTTGATTCACCTGACCTACATGTCTTTGATTCACCTGACCTACATGTCGTTGATTCACTTCTCCTACATGTCTTTGATTCACCTGACCTACATGTCTTTGATTCACCTGACCTATATGTCTTTGATTCACCTGACCTACATGTCTTTGATTCACCTGACCTACATGTCGTTGATTCACCTGACCTACATGTCTTTGATTCACCTGACCTATATGTCTTTGATTCACCTGACCTACATGTCTTTGATTCACCTGACCTACATGTCTTTCATTGACCTGACCTACATGTCTTTCATTCACCTGACCTACATGTCTATCATTCACCTGACCTATATGTGTTTTATTCACCTGACCTACATGTCTTTGATTCACCTGACGTACATGACTTTGATTCACATGACCTACAAGACTTTGATTCACCTGACCTACATGTCTTTGATTGAGCTGACCTACATGTCTTTGATTGACCTGACCTACATGTCTTTGATTCACCTGACTTACATGTATTTGATTCAGCTGACCTATATGTCGTTGATTAACCTGACCTACATGTCTTTGACTCACCTGACCTACATGTCTTTGACTCACCTGAACTACATGTCTTTGATTCACCTGACCTACATGTCTTTGATTGACCTGACCTACATGTCTTTGACTGACCTGACCTACATGTCTTTGATTCACCTGACCTACATATCTTTGACTCACCTGACCTACATGTCTTTGATTCACCTGACCTACATGTCTTTGATTCACCTGACCTATATGTCTTTGATTCACCTGACCTACATGTCTTCGATTCACTTGTCCTACCTGTCTTTGATTCACCTGACCTACATGTCTTTGATTCTGCTGACCTATATGTCTTTGATTCACCTGACCTACATGTCTTTGATTCACCTGACCTACATGTCGTTGATTCACCTGACCTACATGTCTTTGATTCACCTGACCTATATGTCTTTGATTCACCTGACCTACATGTCTTTGATTGACCTGACCTACATGTCTTTGATTGACCTGACCTACATGTCTTTCATTCACCTGACCTACATGTCTTTGACTCACCTGATCTACATGTCTTTGATTCACCTGACCTACAAGGCTTTGATTCACTTGTCCTACCTGTCTTTGATTCACCTGACCTACATGTCTTTGATTCACCTGACCTATATGTCTTTGATTCACCTGACCTACATGTCTTTGATTCACCTGACCTACATGTCGTTGATTCACTTCTCCTACATGTCTTTGATTCACCTGACCTACATGTCTTTGATTCACCTGACCTATATGTCTTTGATTCACCTGACCTACATGTCTTTGATTCACCTGACCTACATGTCGTTGATTCACCTGACCTACATGTCTTTGATTCACCTGACCTATATGTCTTTGATTCACCTGACCTACATGTCTTTGATTCACCTGACCTACATGTCTTTCATTGACCTGACCTACATGTCTTTCATTCACCTGACCTACATGTCTTTCATTCACCTGACCTATATGTGTTTTATTCACCTGACCTACATGTCTTTGATTCACCTGACGTACATGACTTTGATTCACATGACCTACAAGACTTTGATTCACCTGACCTACATGTCTTTGATTGAGCTGACCTACATGTCTTTGATTGACCTGACCTACATGTCTTTGATTCACCTGACTTACATGTATTTGATTCAGCTGACCTATATGTCGTTGATTAACCTGACCTACATGTCTTTGACTCACCTGACCTACATGTCTTTGACTCACCTGAACTACATGTCTTTGATTCACCTGACCTACATGTCTTTGATTGACCTGACCTACATGTCTTTGACTGACCTGACCTACATGTCTTTGATTCACCTGACCTACATATCTTTGACTCACCTGACCTACATGTCTTTGATTCACCTGACCTACATGTCTTTGATTCACCGGACCTATATGTCTTTGATTCACCTGACCTACATGTCTTCGATTCACTTGTCCTACCTGTCTTTGATTCACCTGACCTACATGTCTTTGATTCTGCTGACCTATATGTCTTTGATTCACCTGACCTACATGTCTTTGATTCACCTGACCTACATGTCGTTGATTCACCTGACCTACATGTCTTTGATTCACCTGACCTATATGTCTTTGATTCACCTGACCTACATGTCTTTGATTGACCTGACCTACATGTCTTTGATTGACCTGACCTACATGTCTTTCATTCACCTGACCTACATGTCTTTGACTCACCTGATCTACATGTCTTTGATTCACCTGACCTACAAGGCTTTGATTCACTTGTCCTACCTGTCTTTGATTCACCTGACCTACATGTCTTTGATTCACCTGACCTATATGTCTTTGATTCACCTGACCTACATGTCTTTGATTCACCTGACCTACATGTCGTTGATTCACTTGTCCTACATGTCTTTGATTCACCTGACCTACATGTCTTTGATTCACCTGACCTATATGTCTTTGATTCACCTGACCTACATGTCTTTGATTCACCTGACCTACATGTCGTTGATTCACCTGACCTATATGTCTTTGATTCACCTGACCTACATGTCTTTGATTCACCTGACCTACATGTCTTTCATTGACCTGACCTACATGTCTTTCATTCACCTGACCTACATGTCTTTCATTCACCTGACCTATATGTGTTTTATTCACCTGACCTACATGTCTTTGATTCACCTGACGTACATGACTTTGATTCACATGACCTACAAGACTTTGATTCACCTGACCTACATGTCCTTGATTCACCTGACCTACATGTCTTTGATTCACCTGACCTACATGTCTTTGATTCACCTGACCTATATGTCTTTGATTCAATTGACCTAAGTGTCGTTGATTCACCTGACCTACATGTCTTTGATTCACCTGACCTATATGTCTTTGATTCACCTGACCTACATGTCTTTGATTGAGCTGACCTACATGTCTTTGATTGACCTGACCTACATGTCTTTGATTCACCTGACTTACATGTATTTGATTCAGCTGACCTATATGTCGTTGATTCACCTGACCTACATGTCTTTGACTCACCTGACCTACATGTCTTTGACTCACCTGAACTACATGTCTTTGATTCACCTGACCTACATGTCTTTGATTGACCTGACCTACATGTCTTTGACTGACCTGACCTACATGTCTTTGATTCACCTGACCTACATATCTTTGACTCACCTGACCTACATGTATTTGATTCACCTGACCTATATGTCTTTGATTCAATTGACCTAAGTGTCGTTGATCCACCTGACCTACATGTCTTTGATTCTCCTGACCTATATGTCTTTGATTCACCTGACCTACATGTCGTTGATTCACCTGACCTACATGTCTTTGATTCACCTGACCTACATGTCTTTGATTCACCTGACTTACATGTATTTGATTCAGCTGACCTATATGTCTTTGATTCACCTGACTTACATGTCTTTGATTCAGCTGACCTACATGTCTTTCATTCACCTGACCTACATGTCTTTGATTGACCTGACCTACATATCTTTGATTGACCTGACCTACATGTCTTTGACTGACCTGACCTACATGTCTTTGACTCACCTGATCTACATGTCTTTGATTCACCTGACCTACATGTATTTGATTCACCTGACCTACATGACTTTGATTCACCTGACCTACAAGGCTTTGATTCAGCTGACCTACATGTCTTTCATTCACCTGACCTACATGTATTTGATTCAGCTGACCTACATGTCTTTCATTCAGCTGACCTACATGTCTTTGATTCAGCTGATCTACCTGTCTTTGATTCACCTGAGCTACGCGTCGTTGATTCACCTGACCTACATGTCTTTGATTCACCTGACCTACATGTCTTCGATTCACTTGTCCTACCTGTCTTTGATTCACCTGACCTATATGTCTTTGATTCACCTGACCTACATGTCTTTGATTGAGCTGACCTACATGTCTTTCATTCACCTGACCTACATGTATTTGATTCAGCTAACCTACATGTCTTTGATTCAGCTGATCTACCTGTCTTTGATTCACCTGAGCTACGCGTCGTTGATTCACCTGACCTACATGTCTTTGATTCACCTGACCTACATGTCTTCAATTCACTTGTCCTACCTGTCTTTGATTCACCTGACCTACATGTCTTTGACTCACCTGATCTACATGTCTTTGATTCACCTGACCTACAAGGCTTTGATTCACTTGTCCTACCTGTCTTTGATTCACCTGACCTACATGTCTTTGATTCACCTGACCTATATGTCTTTGATTCACCTGACCTACATGTCTTTGATTCACCTGACCTACATGTCGTTGATTCACTTGTCCTACATGTCTTTGATTCACCTGACCTACATGTCTTTGATTCACCTGACCTATATGTCTTTGATTCACCTGACCTACATGTCTTTGATTCACCTGACCTACATGTCGTTGATTCACCTGACCTACATGTCTTTGATTCACCTGACCTATATGTCTTTGATTCACCTGACCTACATGTCTTTGATTCACCTGACCTACATGTCTTTGATTGACCTGACCTACATGTCTTTCATTCACCTGACCTACATGTCTTTCATTCACCTGACCTATATGTGTTTTATTCACCTGACCTACATGTCTTTGATTCACCTGACGTACATGACTTTGATTCACATGACCTACAAGACTTTGATTCACCTGACCTACATGTCCTTGATTCACCTGACCTACATGTCTTTGATTCACCTGACCTACCTGTCTTGGATTCACCTGACCTACATGTCGTTGATTCACCTGACCTACATGTCTTTGATTCACCTGACCTACATTTCTTTGATTCACCTGACCTACATGTCATTGATTCACCTGACCTACATGTCTTTGATTCACCTGACCTATATGTCTTTGATTTACCTGACCTACATGTCTTTGATTCACTTGTCCTACCTGTCTTTGATTCACCTGACCTACATGTCGTTGATTCACCTGACCTACATGTCTTTGATTCACCTGAGCTACATGTCTTTGATTCAGCTGACCTACATGTCTTTCATTCACCTGACCTACATGTCTTTGATTGACCTGACCTACATATCTTTGATTGACCTGACCTACATGTCTTTGACTGACCTGACCTACATGTCTTTGATTCCCCTGAGCTACGCGTCGTTGATTCACCTGACCTTCATGTCGTTGATTCACCTGACCTACATGTCTTTGATTCACTTCACCTACATGTCTTTGATTCACCTGACCTACATGTCTTTGATTTACCTGTCCTACATGTCTTTGACTCACCTGACCTACATGTCTTTGATTCACCTGACCTACATATCTTTGACTCACCTGACCTACATGTCTTTGATTCACCTGACCTATATGTCTTTGATTCAATTGACCTAAGTGTCGTTGATTCACCTGACCTACATGTCTTTGATTCACCTGACCTATATGTCTTTGATTCACCTGACCTACATGTCTTTGATTGAGCTGACCTACATGTCTTTGATTGACCTGACCTACATGTCTTTGATTCACCTGACTTACATGTATTTGATTCAGCTGACCTATATGTCGTTGATTCACCTGACCTACATGTCTTTGACTCACCTGACCTACATGTCTTTGACTCACCTGAACTACATGTCTTTGATTCACCTGACCTACATGTCTTTGATTGACCTGACCTACATGTCTTTGACTGACCTGACCTACATGTCTTTGATTCACCTGACCTACATATCTTTGACTCACCTGACCTACATGTCTTTGATTCACCTGACCTATATGTCTTTGATTCAATTGACCTAAGTGTCGTTGATCCACCTGACCTACATGTCTTTGATTCACCTGACCTATATGTCTTTGATTCACCTGACCTACATATCGTTGATTCACCTGACCTACATGTCTTTGATTCACCTGACCTACATGTCGTTGATTCACTTGTCCTACATGTCTTTGATTCACCTGACCTACATGTCTTTGATTCACCTGACCTACATGTCTTTCATTCACCTGACCTATATGTGTTTTATTCACCTGACCTACATGTCTTTGATTCACCTGACGTACATGACTTTGATTCACATGACCTACAAGACTTTGATTCACCTGACCTACATGTCCTTGATTCACCTGACCTACATGTCTTTGATTCACCTGACCTACCTGTCTTTGATTCACCTGACCTACATGTCGTTGATTCACCTGACCTACATGTCTTTGATTCACCTGACCTACATTTCTTTGATTCACCTGACCTACATGTCATTGATTCACCTGACCTACATGTCTTTGATTCACCTGACCTATATGTCTTTGATTTACCTGACCTACATGTCTTTGATTCACTTGTCCTACCTGTCTTTGATTCACCTGACCTACATGTCGTTGATTCACCTGACCTACATGTCTTTGATTCACCTGAGCTACATGTCTTTGATTCAGCTGACCTACATGTCTTTCATTCACCTGACCTACATGTCTTTGATTGACCTGACCTACATATCTTTGATTGACCTGACCTACATGTCTTTGACTGACCTGACCTACATGTCTTTGATTCCCCTGAGCTACGCGTCGTTGATTCACCTGACCTTCATGTCGTTGATTCACCTGACCTACATGTCTTTGATTCACTTCACCTACATGTCTTTGATTCACCTGACCTACATGTCTTTGATTTACCTGTCCTACATGTCTTTGACTCACCTGACCTACATGTCTTTGATTCACCTGACCTACATATCTTTGACTCACCTGACCTACATGTCTTTGATTCACCTGACCTATATGTCTTTGATTCAATTGACCTAAGTGTCGTTGATTCACCTGACCTACATGTCTTTGATTCACCTGACCTATATGTCTTTGATTCACCTGACCTACATGTCTTTGATTGAGCTGACCTACATGTCTTTGATTGACCTGACCTACATGTCTTTGATTCACCTGACTTACATGTATTTGATTCAGCTGACCTACATGTCTTTGACTCACCTGAACTACATGTCTTTGATTCACCTGACCTACATGTCTTTGATTGACCTGACCTACATGTCTTTGACTGACCTGACCTACATGTCTTTGATTCACCTGACCTACATATCTTTGACTCACCTGACCTACATGTCTTTGATTCACCTGACCTATATGTCTTTGATTCAATTGACCTAAGTGTCGTTGATCCACCTGACCTACATGTCTTTGATTCACCTGACCTCTATGTCTTTGATTCACCTGACGTACATGTCGTTGATTCACCTGACCTACATGTCTTTGATTCACCTGACCTACATGTCTTTGATTCACCTGACTTACATGTATTTGATTCAGCTGACCTACATGTCTTTGATTGACCTGACCTACCTGTCTTTGATTCACCTGAGCTACGCGTCGTTGATTCACCTGACCTACATGTCTTTGATTCACCTGACCTACATGTCTTCGATTCACTTGTCCTACCTGTCTTTGATTCACCTGACCTATATGTCTTTGATTCACCTGACCTACATGTCTTTGATTCACCTGACCTACATGTCTTTGATTGACCTGACCTACATGTCTTTGATTCACCTGACTTACATGTATTTGATTCAGCTGACCTATATGTCGTTGATTCACCTGACCTACATGTCTTTGACTCACCTGACCTACATGTCTTTGACTCACCTGAACTACATGTCTTTGATTCACCTGACCTACATGTCTTTGATTGACCTGACCTACATGTCTTTGACTGACCTGACCTACATGTCTTTGATTCACCTGACCTACATATCTTTGACTCACCTGACCTACATGTCTTTGATTCACCTGACCTATATGTCTTTGATTCAATTGACCTAAGTGTCGTTGATCCAGCTGACCTACATGTCTTTGATTCACCTGACCTATATGTCTTTGATTCACCTGACCTACATGTCGTTGATTCACCTGACCTACATGTCTTTGATTCACCTGACCTACATGTCTTTGATTCACCTGACTTACATGTATTTGATTCAGCTGACCTATATGTCTTTGATTCACCTGACTTACATGTCTTTGATTCAGCTGACCTACATGTCTTTCATTCACCTGACCTACATGTCTTTGATTGACCTGACCTACATGTCTTTGACTGACCTGACCTACATGTCTTTGACTCACCTGACCTACATGTCTTTGATTCACCTGACCTACATGTATTTGATTCACCTGACCTACATGACTTTGATTCACCTGACCTACAAGGCTTTGATTCAGCTGACCTACATGTCTTTCATTCACCTGACCTACATGTATTTGATTCAGCTGACCTACATGTCTTTCATTCAGCTGACCTACATGTCTTTGATTCAGCTGATCTACCTGTCTTTGATTCACCTGAGCTACGTGTCGTTGATTCACCTGACCTACATGTCTTTGATTCACCTGACCTACATGTCTTCGATTCACTTGTCCTACCTGTCTTTGATTCACCTGACCTACATGTCTTTGATTCTGCTGACCTATATGTCTTTGATTCACCTGACCTACATGTCTTTGATTCACCTGACCTACATGTCGTTGATTCACCTGACCTACATGTCTTTGATTCACCTGACCTATATGTCTTTGATTCACCTGACCTACATGTCTTTGATTGACCTGACCTACATGTCTTTGATTGACCTGACCTACATGTCTTTCATTCACCTGACCTACATGTCTTTGACTCACCTGATCTACATGTCTTTGATTCACCTGACCTACAAGGCTTTGATTCACTTGTCCTACCTGTCTTTGATTCACCTGACCTACATGTCTTTGATTCACCTGACCTATATGTCTTTGATTCACCTGACCTACATGTCTTTGATTCACCTGACCTACATGTCGTTGATTCACTTGTCCTACATGTCTTTGATTCACCTGACCTACATGTCTTTGATTCACCTGACCTATATGTCTTTGATTCACCTGACCTACATGTCTTTGATTCACCTGACCTACATGTCGTTGATTCACCTGACCTACATGTCTTTGATTCACCTGACCTATATGTCTTTGATTCACCTGACCTACATGTCTTTGATTCACCTGACCTACATGTCTTTGATTGACCTGACCTACATGTCTTTCATTCACCTGACCTACATGTCTTTCATTCACCTGACCTATATGTGTTTTATTCACCTGACCTACATGTCTTTGATTCACCTGACGTACATGACTTTGATTCACATGACCTACAAGACTTTGATTCACCTGACCTACATGTCCTTGATTCACCTGACCTACATGTCTTTGATTCACCTGACCTACCTGTCTTGGATTCACCTGACCTACATGTCGTTGATTCACCTGACCTACATGTCTTTGATTCACCTGACCTACATTTCTTTGATTCACCTGACCTACATGTCATTGATTCACCTGACCTACATGTCTTTGATTCACCTGACCTATATGTCTTTGATTTACCTGACCTACATGTCTTTGATTCACTTGTCCTACCTGTCTTTGATTCACCTGACCTACATGTCGTTGATTCACCTGACCTACATGTCTTTGATTCACCTGAGCTACATGTCTTTGATTCAGCTGACCTACATGTCTTTCATTCACCTGACCTACATGTCTTTGATTGACCTGACCTACATATCTTTGATTGACCTGACCTACATGTCTTTGACTGACCTGACCTACATGTCTTTGATTCACCTGACCTATATGTCTTTGATTCAATTGACCTATATGTCTTTGACTCACCTGACCTACATGTCTTTGATTCACCTGACCTACATATCTTTGACTCACCTGACCTACATGTCTTTGATTCACCTGACCTATATGTCTTTGATTCAATTGACCTATATGTCTTTGATTCACCTGACCTACATGTCTTTGATTGAGCTGACCTACATGTCTTTGATTGACCTGACCTACATGTCTTTGATTCACCTGACTTACATGTATTTGATTCATCTGACCTATATGTCGTTGATTCACCTGACCTACATGTCTTTGACTCACCTGACCTACATGTCTTTGACTCACCTGAACTACATGTCTTTGATTCACCTGACCTACATGTCTTTGATTGACCTGACCTACATATCTTTGACTCACCTGACCTACATGTCTTTGATTCACCTGACCTATATGTCTTTGATTCAATTGACCTAAGTGTCGTTGATCCACCTGACCTACATGTCTTTGATTCACCTGACCTATATGTCTTTGATTCACCTGACCTACATGTCGTTGATTCACCTGACCTATATGTCTTTGATTCACCTGACCTACATGTCGTTGATTCACTTGTCCTACATGTCTTTGATTCACCTGACCTACATGTCTTTGATTCACCTGACCTATATGTCTTTGATTCACCTGACCTACATGTCTTTGATTCACCTGACCTACATGTCGTTGATTCACCTGACCTACATGTCTTTGATTCACCTGACCTACATGTCTTTCATTCACCTGACCTATATGTGTTTTATTCACCTGACCTACATGTCTTTGATTCACCTGACGTACATGACTTTGATTCACATGACCTACAAGACTTTGATTCACCTGACCTACATGTCCTTGATTCACCTGACCTACATGTCTTTGATTCACCTGACCTACCTGTCTTGGATTCACCTGACCTACATGTCGTTGATTCACCTGACCTACATGTCTTTGATTCACCTGACCTACATTTCTTTGATTCACCTGACCTACATGTCATTGATTCACCTGACCTACATGTCTTTGATTCACCTGACCTATATGTCTTTGATTTACCTGACCTACATGTCTTTGATTCACTTGTCCTACCTGTCTTTGATTCACCTGACCTACATGTCGTTGATTCACCTGACCTACATGTCTTTGATTCACCTGAGCTACATGTCTTTGATTCAGCTGACCTACATGTCTTTCATTCACCTGACCTACATGTCTTTGATTGACCTGACCTACATATCTTTGATTGACCTGACCTACATGTCTTTGACTGACCTGACCTACATGTCTTTGATTCCCCTGAGCTACGCGTCGTTGATTCACCTGACCTTCATGTCGTTGATTCACCTGACCTACATGTCTTTGATTCACTTCACCTACATGTCTTTGATTCACCTGACCTACATGTCTTTGATTTACCTGTCCTACATGTCTTTGACTCACCTGACCTACATGTCTTTGATTCACCTGACCTACATATCTTTGACTCACCTGACCTACATGTCTTTGATTCACCTGACCTATATGTCTTTGATTCAATTGACCTAAGTGTCGTTGATTCACCTGACCTACATGTCTTTGATTCACCTGACCTATATGTCTTTGATTCACCTGACCTACATGTCTTTGATTGAGCTGACCTACATGTCTTTGATTGACCTGACCTACATGTCTTTGATTCACCTGACTTACATGTATTTGATTCAGCTGACCTATATGTCGTTGATTCACCTGACCTACATGTCTTTGACTCACCTGACCTACATGTCTTTGACTCACCTGAACTACATGTCTTTGATTCACCTGACCTATATGTCTTTGATTCACCTGACCTACATGTCTTTGACTGACCTGACCTACATGTCTTTGATTCACCTGACCTACATATCTTTGACTCACCTGACCTACATGTCTTTGATTCACCTGACCTATATGTCTTTGATTCAATTGACCTAAGTGTCGTTGATCCACCTGACCTACATGTCTTTGATTCACCTGACCTCTATGTCTTTGATTCACCTGACGTACATGTCGTTGATTCACCTGACCTACATGTCTTTGATTCACCTGACCTACATGTCTTTGATTCACCTGACTTACATGTATTTGATTCAGCTGACCTATATGTCTTTGATTCACCTGACTTACATGTCTTTGATTCAGCTGACCTACATGTCTTTCATTCACCTGACCTACATGTCTTTGATTGACCTGACCTACATATATTTGATTGACCTGACCTACATGTCTTTGACTGACCTGACCTACATGTCTTTGATTCACCTGACCTACATATCTTTGACTCACCTGACCTACATGTCTTTGAATCACCTGACTTACATGTCTTTGATTCACCTGACTTACATGTCTTTGATTCAACTGACCTACATGTCTTTCATTCACCTGACCTACATGTCTTTTATTCAGCTGATCTACTTGTCTTTGATTCACCTGACCTACATGTCGTTGATTCACCTTACCTACATGTCTTTGACTCACCTGACCTACATGTCTTTGACTCACCTGAACTACATGTCTTTGATTCACCTGACCTACATGTCTTTGATTCAATTGACCTAAGTGTCTTTGATTCACCTGACCTATATATCTTTGATTCACCTGACCTACATGTCTTTGATTCAGCTGACCTACATGTCTTTGATTCAGCTGACCTACATGTCTTTGATTCACCTGACCTACATGTCTTTGATTCACCTGACCTATATGTCTTTGATTCACCTGACCTACATGTCTTTGATTCACCTGACCTACATGTCTTTGATTCACCTGACCTACATGTCTTTCATTCACCTGACCTACATGTCTTTGATTCACCTGACCTATATGTGTTTTATTCACCTGACCTACATGTCTTTGATTCACCTGACGTACATGACTTTGATTCACCTGACCTACAAGACTTTGATTCACCTGACCTACATGTCCTTGATTCACCTGACCTACATGTCTTTGATTCACCTGACCTACATGTCGTTGATTCACCTGACCTATATGTCTTTGATTCACCTGACCTACATGTCTTTGATTCACTTGTCCTACCTGTCTTTGATTCACCTGACCTACATGTCTTTGATTCACCTGACTTACATGTCTTTGATTCACCTGACCTACATGTCTTTGATTGACCTGACCTACATTTCTTTGATTGACCTGACCTACATATCTTTGACTGACCTGACCTACATGTCTTTGATTCATCTGACCTACATATCTTTGACTCACCTGACATACATGTCTTTGATTCACCTGACTTACATGTCTTTGATTCACCTGACCTACATGTATTTGATTCACCTGACCTACATGTCTTTCATTCAGCTGACCTACATGTCTTTGATTCAGCTGATCTACCTGTCTTTGATTCACCTGACCTACATGTCGTTGATTCACCTGACCTACATGTCTTTGACTCACCTGACCTACATGTCTTTGACTCACCTGACCTACATGTCTTTGACTGACCTGACCTACATATCTTTGATTCACCTGACCTACATGTCGTTGATTCACCTGACCTACATGTCTTTGATTCACCTGACTTACATGTCTTTCATTCACCTGATCTCCATGTCTTTGATTCACATGACCTACATGTCTTTGATTGACCTGACCTACATGTCTTTGACTCACCTGACCTACATGTCTTTGACTCACCTGAACTACATGTCTTTGATTCACCTGACCTACATGTCTTTGATTGACCTGACCTACATGTCTTTGACTGACCTGACCTACATGTCTTTGATTCACCTGACCTACATATCTTTGACTCACCTGACCTACATGTCTTTGATTCACCTGACCTATATGTCTTTGATTCAATTGACCTAAGTGTCGTTGATCCACCTGACCTACATGTCTTTGATTCAACTGACCTATATGTCTTTGATTCACCTGACCTACATGTCTTTGATTCACCTGACTTACATGTATTTGATTCAGCTGACCTATATGTCTTTGATTCACCTGACTTACATGTCTTTGATTCAGCTGACCTACATGTCTTTCATTCACCTGACCTACATGTCTTTGATTGACCTGACCTACATGTCTTTGACTGACCTGACCTACATGTCTTTGACTCACCTGACCTACATGTCTTTGATTCACCTGACCTACATGTATTTGATTCACCTGACCTACATGACTTTGATTCACCTGACCTACAAGGCTTTGATTCAGCTGACCTACATGTCTTTCATTCACCTGACCTACATGTATTTGATTCAGCTGACCTACATGTCTTTCATTCAGCTGACCTACATGTCTTTGATTCAGCTGATCTACCTGTCTTTGATTCACCTGAGCTACGTGTCGTTGATTCACCTGACCTACATGTCTTTGATTCACCTGACCTACATGTCTTCGATTCACTTGTCCTACCTGTCTTTGATTCACCTGACCTACATGTCTTTGATTCTGCTGACCTATATGTCTTTGATTCACCTGACCTACATGTCTTTGATTCACCTGACCTACATGTCGTTGATTCACCTGACCTACATGTCTTTGATTCACCTGACCTATATGTCTTTGATTCACCTGACCTACATGTCTTTGATTGACCTGACCTACATGTCTTTGATTGACCTGACCTACATGTCTTTCATTCACCTGACCTACATGTCTTTGACTCACCTGATCTACATGTCTTTGATTCACCTGACCTACAAGGCTTTGATTCACTTGTCCTACCTGTCTTTGATTCACCTGACCTACATGTCTTTGATTCACCTGACCTATATGTCTTTGATTCACCTGACCTACATGTCTTTGATTCACCTGACCTACATGTCGTTGATTCACTTGTCCTACATGTCTTTGATTCACCTGACCTACATGTCTTTGATTCACCTGACCTATATGTCTTTGATTCACCTGACCTACATGTCTTTGATTCACCTGACCTACATGTCGTTGATTCACCTGACCTACATGTCTTTGATTCACCTGACCTATATGTCTTTGATTCACCTGACCTACATGTCTTTGATTCACCTGACCTACATGTCTTTGATTGACCTGACCTACATGTCTTTCATTCACCTGACCTACATGTCTTTCATTCACCTGACCTATATGTGTTTTATTCACCTGACCTACATGTCTTTGATTCACCTGACGTACATGACTTTGATTCACATGACCTACAAGACTTTGATTCACCTGACCTACATGTCCTTGATTCACCTGACCTACATGTCTTTGATTCACCTGACCTACCTGTCTTGGATTCACCTGACCTACATGTCGTTGATTCACCTGACCTACATGTCTTTGATTCACCTGACCTACATTTCTTTGATTCACCTGACCTACATGTCATTGATTCACCTGACCTACATGTCTTTGATTCACCTGACCTATATGTCTTTGATTTACCTGACCTACATGTCTTTGATTCACTTGTCCTACCTGTCTTTGATTCACCTGACCTACATGTCGTTGATTCACCTGACCTACATGTCTTTGATTCACCTGAGCTACATGTCTTTGATTCAGCTGACCTACATGTCTTTCATTCACCTGACCTACATGTCTTTGATTGACCTGACCTACATATCTTTGATTGACCTGACCTACATGTCTTTGACTGACCTGACCTACATGTCTTTGATTCCCCTGAGCTACGCGTCGTTGATTCACCTGACCTTCATGTCGTTGATTCACCTGACCTACATGTCTTTGATTCACTTCACCTACATGTCTTTGATTCACCTGACCTACATGTCTTTGATTTACCTGTCCTACATGTCTTTGACTCACCTGACCTACATGTCTTTGATTCACCTGACCTACATATCTTTGACTCACCTGACCTACATGTCTTTGATTCACCTGACCTATATGTCTTTGATTCAATTGACCTAAGTGTCGTTGATTCACCTGACCTACATGTCTTTGATTCACCTGACCTATATGTCTTTGATTCACCTGACCTACATGTCTTTGATTGAGCTGACCTACATGTCTTTGATTGACCTGACCTACATGTCTTTGATTCACCTGACTTACATGTATTTGATTCATCTGACCTATATGTCGTTGATTCACCTGACCTACATGTCTTTGACTCACCTGACCTACATGTCTTTGACTCACCTGAACTACATGTCTTTGATTCACCTGACCTACATGTCTTTGATTGACCTGACCTACATATCTTTGACTCACCTGACCTACATGTCTTTGATTCACCTGACCTATATGTCTTTGATTCAATTGACCTAAGTGTCGTTGATCCACCTGACCTACATGTCTTTGATTCACCTGACCTATATGTCTTTGATTCACCTGACCTACATGTCGTTGATTCACCTGACCTACATGTCTTTGATTCACCTGACCTACATGTCGTTGATTCACTTGTCCTACATGTCTTTGATTCACCTGACCTACATGTCTTTGATTCACCTGACCTATATGTCTTTGATTCACCTGACCTACATGTCTTTGATTCACCTGACCTACATGTCGTTGATTCACCTGACCTACATGTCTTTGATTCACCTGACCTACATGTCTTTCATTCACCTGACCTATATGTGTTTTATTCACCTGACCTACATGTCTTTGATTCACCTGACGTACATGACTTTGATTCACATGACCTACAAGACTTTGATTCACCTGACCTACATGTCCTTGATTCACCTGACCTACATGTCTTTGATTCACCTGACCTACCTGTCTTGGATTCACCTGACCTACATGTCGTTGATTCACCTGACCTACATGTCTTTGATTCACCTGACCTACATTTCTTTGATTCACCTGACCTACATGTCATTGATTCACCTGACCTACATGTCTTTGATTCACCTGACATATATGTCTTTGATTTACCTGACCTACATGTCTTTGATTCACTTGTCCTACCTGTCTTTGATTCACCTGACCTACATATCGTTGATTCACCTGACCTACATGTCTTTGATTCACCTGAGCTACATGTCTTTGATTCAGCTGACCTACATGTCTTTCATTCACCTGACCTACATGTCTTTGATTGACCTGACCTACATATCTTTGATTGACCTGACCTACATGTCTTTGACTGACCTGACCTACATGTCTTTGATTCCCCTGAGCTACGCGTCGTTGATTCACCTGACCTTCATGTCGTTGATTCACCTGACCTACATGTCTTTGATTCACTTCACCTACATGTCTTTGATTCACCTGACCTACATGTCTTTGATTTACCTGTCCTACATGTCTTTGACTCACCTGACCTACATGTCTTTGATTCACCTGACCTACATATCTTTGACTCACCTGACCTACATGTCTTTGATTCACCTGACCTATATGTCTTTGATTCAATTGACCTAAGTGTCGTTGATCCACCTGACCTACATGTCTTTGATTCACCTGACCTCTATGTCTTTGATTCACCTGACCTACATGTCTTTGATTCACCTGACCTACATGTCTTTGATTCACCTGACTTACATGTATTTGATTCAGCTGACCTATATGTCTTTGATTCACCTGACTTACATGTCTTTGATTCAGCTGACCTACATGTCTTTCATTCACCTGACCTACATGTCTTTGATTGACCTGACCTACATATATTTGATTGACCTGACCTACATGTCTTTGACTGACCTGACCTACATGTCTTTGATTCACCTGACTTACATGTCTTTGATTCACCTGACTTACATGTCTTTGATTCAACTGACCTACATGTCTTTCATTCACCTGACCTACATGTCTTTTATTCAGCTGATCTACTTGTCTTTGATTCACCTGACCTACATGTCGTTGATTCACCTGACCTACATGTCTTTGACTCACCTGACCTACATGTCTTTGACTCACCTGAACTACATGTCTTTGATTCAATTGACCTAAGTGTCTTTGATTCACCTGACCTATATATGTTTGATTCACCTGACCTACATGTCTTTGATTCAGCTGACCTACATGTCTTTGATTCAGCTGACCTACATGTCTTTGATTCACCTGACCTACATGTCTTTGATTCACCTGACCTATATGTCTTTGATTCACCTGAGCTACATGTCTTTGATTTACCTGTCCTACATGTCTTTGACTCACCTGACCTACATGTCTTTGATTCACCTGACCTACATATCTTTGACTCACCTGACCTACATGTCTTTGATTCACCTGACCTATATGTCTTTGATTCAATTGACCTAAGTGTCGTTGATCCACCTGACCTACATGTCTTTGATTCACCTGACCTCTATGTCTTTGATTCACCTGACGTACATGTCGTTGATTCACCTGACCTACATGTCTTTGATTCACCTGACCTACATGTCTTTGATTCACCTGACTTACATGTATTTGATTCAGCTGACCTATATGTCTTTGATTCACCTGACTTACATGTCTTTGATTCAGCTGACCTACATGTCTTTCATTCACCTGACCTACATGTCTTTGATTGACCTGACCTACATATATTTGATTGACCTGACCTACATGTCTTTGACTCACCTGACCTACATGTCTTTGATTCACCTGACTTACATGTCTTTGATTCACCTGACTTACATGTCTTTGATTCAACTGACCTACATGTCTTTCATTCACCTGACCTACATGTCTTTTATTCAGCTGATCTACTTGTCTTTGATTCACCTGACCTACATGTCGTTGATTCACCTGACCTACATGTCTTTGACTCACCTGACCTACATGTCTTTGACTCACCTGAACTACATGTCTTTGATTCACCTGACCTACATGTCTTTGATTCAATTGACCTAAGTGTCTTTGATTCACCTGACCTATATATCTTTGATTCACCTGACCTACATGTCTTTGATTCAGCTGACCTACATGTCTTTGATTCAGCTGACCTACATGTCTTTGATTCACCTGACCTACATGTCTTTGATTCACCTGACCTATATGTCTTTGATTCACCTGACCTACATGTCTTTGATTCACCTGACCTACATGTCTTTGATTCACCTGACCTACATGTCTTTCATTCACCTGACCTACATGTCTTTGATTCACCTGACCTATATGTGTTTTATTCACCTGACCTACATGTCTTTGATTCACCTGACGTACATGACTTTGATTCACCTGACCTACAAGACTTTGATTCACCTGACCTACATGTCCTTGATTCACCTGACCTACATGTCTTTGATTCACCTGACCTACATGTCGTTGATTCACCTGACCTATATGTCTTTGATTCACCTGACCTACATGTCTTTGATTCACTTGTCCTACCTGTCTTTGATTCACCTGACCTACATGTCTTTGATTCACCTGACTTACATGTCTTTGATTCACCTGACCTACATGTATTTGATTGACCTGACCTACATTTCTTTGATTGACCTGACCTACATATCTTTGACTGACCTGACCTACATGTCTTTGATTCACCTGACCTACATGTCGTTGATTCACCTGACCTATATGTCTTTGATTCACCTGACCTACATGTCTTTGATTCACTTGTCCTACCTGTCTTTGATTCACCTGACCTACATGTCTTTGATTCACCTGACTTACATGTCTTTGATTCACCTGACCTACATGTATTTGATTGACCTGACCTACATTTCTTTGATTGACCTGACCTACATATCTTTGACTGACCTGACCTACATGTCTTTGATTCACCTGACCTACATATCTTTGACTCACCTGACCTACATGTCTTTGATTCACCTGACTTACATGTCTTTGATTCACCTGACTTACATGTCTTTGATTCAACTGACCTACATGTCTTTCATTCACCTGACCTACATGTCTTTTATTCAGCTGATCTACTTGTCTTTGATTCACCTGACCTACATGTCGTTGATTCACCTGACCTACATGTCTTTGACTCACCTGACCTACATGTCTTTGACTCACCTGAACTACATGTCTTTGATTCACCTGACCTACATGTCTTTGATTCAATTGACCTAAGTGTCTTTGATTCACCTGACCTATATATCTTTGATTCACCTGACCTACATGTCTTTGATTCAGCTGACCTACATGTCTTTGATTCAGCTGACCTACATGTCTTTGATTCACCTGACCTACATGTCTTTGATTCACCTGACCTATATGTCTTTGATTCACCTGACCTACATGTCTTTGATTCACCTGACCTACATGTCTTTGATTCACCTGACCTACATGTCTTTCATTCACCTGACCTACATGTCTTTGATTCACCTGACCTATATGTGTTTTATTCACCTGACCTACATGTCTTTGATTCACCTGACGTACATGACTTTGATTCACCTGACCTACAAGACTTTGATTCACCTGACCTACATGTCCTTGATTCACCTGACCTACATGTCTTTGATTCACCTGACCTACATGTCGTTGATTCACCTGACCTATATGTCTTTGATTCACCTGACCTACATGTCTTTGATTCACTTGTCCTACCTGTCTTTGATTCACCTGACCTACATGTCTTTGATTCACCTGACTTACATGTCTTTGATTCACCTGACCTACATGTATTTGATTGACCTGACCTACATTTCTTTGATTGACCTGACCTACATATCTTTGACTGACCTGACCTACATGTCTTTGATTCACCTGACCTACATATCTTTGACTCACCTGACATACATGTCTTTGATTCACCTGACTTACATGTCTTTGATTCACCTGACCTACATGTATTTGATTCACCTGACCTACATGTCTTTCATTCAGCTGACCTACATGTCTTTGATTCAGCTGATCTACCTGTCTTTGATTCACCTGACCTACATGTCGTTGATTCACCTGACCTACATGTCTTTGACTCACCTGACCTACATGTCTTTGACTCACCTGACCTACATGTCTTTGACTGACCTGACCTACATATCTTTGATTCACCTGACCTACATGTCGTTGATTCACCTGACCTACATGTCTTTGATTCACCTGACTTACATGTCTTTCATTCACCTGATCTCCATGTCTTTGATTCACATGACCTACATGTCTTTGATTGACCTGACCTACATGTCTTTGACTCACCTGACCTACATGTCTTTGATTCACCTGACCTACATGTATTTGATTCACCTGACCTACATGACTTTGATTCACCTGACCTACAAGGTTTTGATTCACCTGACCTACATGTATTTGATTCAGCTGACCTACATGTCTTTCATTCACCTGACCTACATGTATTTGATTCAGCTGACCTACATGTCTTTCATTCAGCTGACGTACATGTCTTTGATTCAGCTGATCTACCTGTCTTAGATTCACCTGAGCTACGCGTCGTTGATTCACCTGACCTACATGTCGTTGATTCACTGACCTACATGTCTTTGATTCACCTGACCTACATATCTTTGATTCACCTGACTTACATGTCTTTGATTCACCTGACCTACATATCTTTGACTGACCCTGACCTACATGTCTTTGACTCACCTGACATACATGTCTTTGATTCACCTGACTTACATGTCTTTGATTCACCTGAACTACATGTATTCGATTCAGCTGACCTACATGTCTTTCATTCAGCTGACCTACATGTCTTTGATTCAGCTGATCTACCTGTCTTTGATTCAGCTGACCTACATGTCGTTGATTCACCTGACCTACATGTCTTTGACTCACCTGACCTACATGTCTTTGACTCACCTGACCTACATGTCTTTGACTGACCTGACCTACATGTCTTTGATTCACCTGACCTACATGTCGTTGATTCACCTGACCTACATGTCTTTGATTCACCTGACTTACATGTCTTTGACTCACCTGATCTCCATGTCTTTGATTCACCTGACCTTCATGTCTTTGATTGACCTGACCTACATGTCTTTGATTCACCTGACCTACATGTCTTTGATTCACCTGACCTACATGTCTTTGATTCACCTGACCTATATGTCTTTGATTCACCTGACCTACATGTCTTTGATTCACCTGACCTACATGTCGTTGATTCACCTGACCTACATGTCTTTGATTCACCTGACCTATATGTCTTTGATTCACCTGACCTACATGTCTTTGATTCACCTGACCTACATGTCTTTGATTGACCTGACCTACATGTCTTTCATTCACCTGATCTACATGTCCTTGATTCACCTGACCTACATGTCTTTGATTCACCTGACCTACCTGTCTTGGATTCACCTGACCTACATGTCGTTGATTCACCTGACCTACATGTCTTTGACTGACCTGACCTACATGTCTTTGATTCACCTGACCTACATATGTTTGACTCACCTGACCTACATGTCTTTGATTCACCTGACTTACATGTCTTTGATTCACCTGACCTACATGTATTTGATTCAGCTGACCTACATGTCTTTCATTCACCTGACCTACATGTATTTGATTCAGCTGACCTACATGTCTTTCATTCAGCTGACGTACATGTCTTTGATTCAGCTGATCTACCTGTCTTAGATTCACCTGAGCTACGCGTCGTTGATTCACCTGACCTACATGTCGTTGATTCACCTGACCTACATGTCTTTGATTCACCTGACCTACATATCTTTGATTCACCTGACTTACATGTCTTTGATTCACCTGACCTACATATCTTTGACTGACCCTGACCTACATGTCTTTGACTCACCTGACATACATGTCTTTGATTCACCTGACTTACATGTCTTTGATTCACCTGAACTACATGTATTCGATTCAGCTGACCTACATGTCTTTCATTCAGCTGACCTACATGTCTTTGATTCAGCTGATCTACCTGTCTTTGATTCAGCTGACCTACATGTCGTTGATTCACCTGACCTACATGTCTTTGACTCACCTGACCTACATGTCTTTGACTCACCTGACCTACATGTCTTTGACTGACCTGACCTACATGTCTTTGATTCACCTGACCTACATGTCGTTGATTCACCTGACCTACATGTCTTTGATTCACCTGACTTACATGTCTTTGACTCACCTGATCTCCATGTCTTTGATTCACCTGACCTTCATGTCTTTGATTGACCTGACCTACATGTCTTTGATTCACCTGACCTACATGTCTTTGATTCACCTGACCTACATGTCTTTGATTCACCTGACCTATATGTCTTTGATTCACCTGACCTACATGTCTTTGATTCACCTGACCTACATGTCGTTGATTCACCTGACCTACATGTCTTTGATTCACCTGACCTATATGTCTTTGATTCACCTGACCTACATGTCTTTGATTCACCTGACCTACATGTCTTTGATTGACCTGACCTACATGTCTTTCATTCACCTGATCTACATGTCCTTGATTCACCTGACCTACATGTCTTTGATTCACCTGACCTACCTGTCTTGGATTCACCTGACCTACATGTCGTTGATTCACCTGACCTACATGTCTTTGACTGACCTGACCTACATGTCTTTGATTCACCTGACCTACATATGTTTGACTCACCTGACCTACATGTCTTTGATTCACCTGACTTACATGTCTTTGATTCACCTGACCTACATGTATTTGATTCACCTGACCTACATGTCTTTCATTCAGCTGACCTACATGTCTTTGATTCAGCTGATCTACCTGTCTTTGATTCACCTGACCTACATGTCGTTGATTCACCTGACCTACATGTCTTTGACTCACCTGACCTACATGTCTTTGACTCACCTGACCTACATGTCTTTGACTGACCTGACCTACATATCTTTGATTCACCTGACCTACATGTCGTTGATTCACCTGACCTACATGTCTTTGATTCACCTGACTTACATGTCTTTCATTCACCTGATCTCCATGTCTTTGATTCACATGACCTACATGTCTTTGATTGACCTGACCTACATGTCTTTGACTCACCTGACCTACATGTCTTTGATTCACCTGACCTACATGTATTTGATTCACCTGACCTACATGACTTTGATTCACCTGACCTACAAGGTTTTGATTCACCTGACCTACATGTATTTGATTCAGCTGACCTACATGTCTTTCATTCACCTGACCTACATGTATTTGATTCAGCTGACCTACATGTCTTTCATTCAGCTGACGTACATGTCTTTGATTCAGCTGATCTACCTGTCTTAGATTCACCTGAGCTACGCGTCGTTGATTCACCTGACCTACATGTCGTTGATTCACCTGACCTACATGTCTTTGATTCACCTGACCTACATATCTTTGATTCACCTGACTTACATGTCTTTGATTCACCTGACCTACATATCTTTGACTGACCCTGACCTACATGTCTTTGACTCACCTGACATACATGTCTTTGATTCACCTGACTTACATGTCTTTGATTCACCTGACCTACATGTATTCGATTCAGCTGACCTACATGTCTTTCATTCAGCTGACCTACATGTCTTTGATTCAGCTGATCTACCTGTCTTTGATTCAGCTGACCTACATGTCGTTGATTCACCTGACCTACATGTCTTTGACTCACCTGACCTACATGTCTTTGACTCACCTGACCTACATGTCTTTGACTGACCTGACCTACATGTCTTTGATTCACCTGACCTACATGTCGTTGATTCACCTGACCTACATGTCTTTGATTCACCTGACTTACATGTCTTTGACTCACCTGATCTCCATGTCTTTGATTCACCTGACCTTCATGTCTTTGATTGACCTGACCTACATGTCTTTGATTCACCTGACCTACATGTCTTTGATTCACCTGACCTACATGTCTTTGATTCACCTGACCTATATGTCTTTGATTCACCTGACCTACATGTCTTTGATTCACCTGACCTACATGTCGTTGATTCACCTGACCTACATGTCTTTGATTCACCTGACCTATATGTCTTTGATTCACCTGACCTACATATCTTTGATTCACCTGACCTACATGTCTTTGATTGACCTGACCTACATGTCTTTCATTCACCTGATCTACATGTCCTTGATTCACCTGACCTACATGTCTTTGATTCACCTGACCTACCTGTCTTGGATTCACCTGACCTACATGTCGTTGATTCACCTGACCTACATGTCTTTGACTGACCTGACCTACATGTCTTTGATTCACCTGACCTACATATGTTTGACTCACCTGACCTACATGTCTTTGATTCACCTGACTTACATGTCTTTGATTCACCTGACCTACATGTCTTTGATTGACCTGACCTACATTTCTTTGATTGACCTGACCTACATGTCTTTGACTGACCTGACCTACATGTCTTTGATTCACCTGACCTACATATCTTTGACTCACCTGACATACATGTCTTTGATTCACCTGACTTACATGTTTTTGATTCACCTGACCTACATGTATTTGATTCAGCTGACCTACATGTCTTTCATTCAGCTGACCTACATGTCTTTGATTCAGCTGATCTACCTGTCTTTGATTCACCTGACCTACATGTCGTTGATTCACCTGACCTACATGTCTTTGACTCACCTGACCTACATGTCTTTGACTCACCTGACCTACATGTCTTTGACTGACCTGACCTATATGTCTTTGATTCACCTGACCTACATGTCTTTGATTCACCTGACCTATATGTCTTTGATTCACCTGACCTACATGTCTTTGATTCACCTGACCTACATGTCGTTGATTCACCTGACCTACATGTCTTTGATTCACCTGACCTATATGTCTTTGATTCACCTGACCTACATGTCTTTGATTCACCTGACCTACATGTCTTTGATTGACCTGACCTACATGTCTTTCATTCACCTGATCTACATGTCCTTGATTCACCTGACCTACATGTCTTTGATTCACCTGACCTACCTGTCTTGGATTCACCTGACCTACATGTCGTTGATTCACCTGACCTACATGTCTTTGACTGACCTGACCTACATGTCTTTGATTCACCTGACCTACATATGTTTGACTCACCTGACCTACATGTCTTTGATTCACCTGACTTACATGTCTTTGATTCACCTGACCTACATGTCTTTGATTGACCTGACCTACATTTCTTTGATTGACCTGACCTACATGTCTTTGACTGACCTGACCTACATGTCTTTGATTCGCCTGACCTACATATCTTTGACTCACCTGACATACATGTCTTTGATTCACCTGACTTACATGTTTTTGATTCACCTGACCTACATGTATTTGATTCAGCTGACCTACATGTCTTTCATTCAGCTGACCTACATGTCTTTGATTCAGCTGATCTACCTGTCTTTGATTCACCTGACCTACATGTCGTTGATTCACCTGACCTACATGTCTTTGACTCACCTGACCTACATGTCTTTGACTGACCTGACCTATATGTCTTTGATTCACCTGACCTACATGTCGTTGATTCACCTGACCTACATGTCTTTGATTCACCTGACTTACATGTCTTTGACTCACCTGATCTACATGTCTTTGATTCACCTGACCTACAAGGCTTTGATTCACTTGTCCTACCTGTCTTTGATTCACCTGACCTACATGTCTTTGATTCAGCTGATCTACCTGTCTTTGATTCATCTGACCTACATGTCTTTGATTCACCTGACCTACATGTCTTTAACTCACCTGACCTACATGTCTTTCATTCACCTGACCTACATATCTTTGACTCACCTTACCTACATGTCTTTGATTCACCTGACTTACATGTCTTTGATTCACCTGACCTACATGTATTTGATTCAGCTGACCTACATGTCTTTCATTCACCTGACCTACATGTCTTTGATTCAGCTGATCTACCTGTCTTTGATTCACCTGACCTACATGTCTTTGATTCACCTGACCTACATGTCTTTGTTTCACCTGACATACATGTCTTTGATTCACCTGACCTACATGTCTTTGATTCAGCTGATCTACCTGTCTTTGATTTACATGTCCTACATGTCGTTGATTCCGCTGACCTACATGTCTTTGACTCATCTGACCTACATGTCTTTGACTCACCTGACCTACATGTCTTTGTTTCACCTGACATACATGTCTTTGATTCACCTGACGTACATGACTTTGATTCACCTGACCTACAAGACTTTGATTCACCTGAACTACATGTCTTTGATTTACCTGACCTAAATGTCTTTGATTCAGCTGATCTACATGTCTTTGATTCACCAGACCTACATGTCGTTGATTCACCTGACCTACATGTCTTTGATTCAGCTGATCTACCTGTCTTTGATTCACCTGACCTACATGTCGTTGATTCAGCTGACGTGCATGTCTTTGATTCACCTGACCTACATGTCTTTGATTTACCTGACCTACATGTCTTTGATTTACCTGTCCTACATGTCTTTGACTCACCTGTCCTACATCTCTTTGACTCACCTGACCTACATGTCTTTGACTCACCTGACCTACATGTCTTTCATTCACCTGACCTACATGTCTTTGATTCACCTGACCTACATGTCTTTGATTGACCTGACCTACATATCTTTGATTGACCTGACCTACATGTCGTTGATACAGCTGACCTACATGTCTTTGTTTCACCTGACCTACATGTCTTTGATTCAGCTGATCTACCTGTCTTTGATTCACCTGACCTACATGTCTTTGATTCATCTGACTTACATGTCTGTGATTTACCTGTCCTACATGTCTTTGACTCACCTGACCTACATGTCTTTGATTCACCTGACCTACATGTCTATGACTTACCTGACCTACATGTCTTGGATTCAGCTGACCTATATGTATTAGATTCACCTGATCTACATGTCTTTGATTCAGCTGATCTACCTGTCTTGGATTCACCTGACCTACACGTCGTTGATTCACCTAACCTACATGTCGTTGATTCACCTGACCTACCTGTCTTTGATTCAGCTGACGTACATGTATTTCATTCACCTGACCTACATGACTTTGATTCACCTGACCTACAAGACTTTGATTCACCTGACCTACATGTCTTTGATTGACCTGACCTACATGTCTTTGATTCACCTGACTTACGTGTCTTTGATTTACATGTCCTACATGTCGTTGATTCCGCTGACCTACATGTCTTTGACTCACCTGACCTACATGTCTTTGACTCACCTGACCTACATGTCTTTGTTTCACCTGACATACATGTCTTTGATTCACCTGACGTACATGACTTTGATTCACCTGACCTACAAGACTTTGATTCACCTGAACTACATGTCTTTGATTTACCTGACCTAAATGTCTTTGATTCAGCTGATCTACATGTCTTTGATTCACCAGACCTACATGTCGTTGATTCACCTGACCTACATGTCTTTGATTCAGCTGATCTACCTGTCTTTGATTCACCTGACCTACATGTCGTTGATTCAGCTGACGTGCATGTCTTTGATTCACCTGACCTACATGTCTTTGATTTACCTGACCTACATGTCTTTGATTTACCTGTCCTACATGTATTTGACTCACCTGTCCTACATCTCTTTGACTCACCTGACCTACATGTCTTTGACTGACCTGACCTACATATCTTTGATTCACCTGACCTACATGTCGTTGATTCACCTGACCTACATGTCTTTGATTCACCTGACTTACATGTCTTTCATTCACCTGATCTCCATGTCTTTGATTCACATGACCTACATGTCTTTGATTGACCTGACCTACATGTCTTTGACTCACCTGACCTACATGTCTTTGATTCACCTGACCTACATGTATTTGATTCACCTGACCTACATGACTTTGATTCACCTGACCTACAAGGTTTTGATTCACCTGACCTACATGTATTTGATTCAGCTGACCTACATGTCTTTCATTCACCTGACCTACATGTATTTGATTCAGCTGACCTACATGTCTTTCATTCAGCTGACGTACATGTCTTTGATTCAGCTGATCTACCTGTCTTAGATTCACCTGAGCTACGCGTCGTTGATTCACCTGACCTACATGTCGTTGATTCACCTGACCTACATGTCTTTGATTCACCTGACCTACATATCTTTGATTCACCTGACTTACATGTCTTTGATTCACCTGACCTACATATCTTTGACTGACCCTGACCTACATGTCTTTGACTCACCTGACATACATGTCTTTGATTCACCTGACTTACATGTCTTTGATTCACCTGACCTACATGTATTCGATTCAGCTGACCTACATGTCTTTCATTCAGCTGACCTACATGTCTTTGATTCAGCTGATCTACCTGTCTTTGATTCAGCTGACCTACATGTCGTTGATTCACCTGACCTACATGTCTTTGACTCACCTGACCTACATGTCTTTGACTCACCTGACCTACATGTCTTTGACTGACCTGACCTACATGTCTTTGATTCACCTGACCTACATGTCGTTGATTCACCTGACCTACATGTCTTTGATTCACCTGACTTACATGTCTTTGACTCACCTGATCTCCATGTCTTTGATTCACCTGACCTTCATGTCTTTGATTGACCTGACCTACATGTCTTTGATTCACCTGACATACATGTCTTTGATTCACCTGACCTACATGTCTTTGATTCACCTGACCTATATGTCTTTGATTCACCTGACCTACATGTCTTTGATTCACCTGACCTACATGTCGTTGATTCACCTGACCTACATGTCTTTGATTCACCTGACCTATATGTCTTTGATTCACCTGACCTACATGTCTTTGATTCACCTGACCTACATGTCTTTGACTGACCTGACCTACATGTCTTTCATTCACCTGATCTACATGTCCTTGATTCACCTGACCTACATGTCTTTGATTCACCTGACCTACCTGTCTTGGATTCACCTGACCTACATGTCGTTGATTCACCTGACCTACATGTCTTTGACTGACCTGACCTACATGTCTTTGATTCACCTGACCTACATATGTTTGACTCACCTGACCTACATGTCTTTGATTCACCTGACTTACATGTCTTTGATTCACCTGACCTACATGTCTTTGATTGACCTGACCTACATTTCTTTGATTGACCTGACCTACATGTCTTTGACTGACCTGACCTACATGTCTTTGATTCACCTGACCTACATATCTTTGACTCACCTGACATACATGTCTTTGATTCACCTGACTTACATGTTTTTGATTCACCTGACCTACATGTATTTGATTCAGCTGACCTACATGTCTTTCATTCAGCTGACCTACATGTCTTTGATTCAGCTGATCTACCTGTCTTTGATTCACCTGACCTACATGTCGTTGATTCACCTGACCTACATGTCTTTAACTCACCTGACCTACATGTCTTTCATTCACCTGACCTACATATCTTTGACTCACCTTACCTACATGTCTTTGATTCACCTGACTTACATGTCTTTGATTCACCTGACCTACATGTATTTGATTCAGCTGACCTACATGTCTTTCATTCACCTGACCTACATGTCTTTGATTCAGCTGATCTACCTGTCTTTGATTCACCTGACCTACATGTCTTTGATTCACCTGACCTACATGTCTTTGTTTCACCTGACATACATGTCTTTGATTCACCTGACCTACATGTCTTTGATTCAGCTGATCTACCTGTCTTTGATTTACATGTCCTACATGTCGTTGATTCCGCTGACCTACATGTCTTTGACTCATCTGACCTACATGTCTTTGACTCACCTGACCTACATGTCTTTGTTTCACCTGACATACATGTCTTTGATTCACCTGACGTACATGACTTTGATTCACCTGACCTACAAGACTTTGATTCACCTGAACTACATGTCTTTGATTTACCTGACCTAAATGTCTTTGATTCAGCTGATCTACATGTCTTTGATTCACCAGACCTACATGTCGTTGATTCACCTGACCTACATGTCTTTGATTCAGCTGATCTACCTGTCTTTGATTCACCTGACCTACATGTCGTTGATTCAGCTGACGTGCATGTCTTTGATTCACCTGACCTACATGTCTTTGATTTACCTGACCTACATGTCTTTGATTTACCTGTCCTACATGTCTTTGACTCACCTGTCCTACATCTCTTTGACTCACCTGACCTACATGTCTTTGACTCACCTGACCTACATGTCTTTCATTCACCTGACCTACATGTCTTTGATTCACCTGACCTACATGTCTTTGATTGACCTGACCTACATGTCTTTGATTCACCTGACTTACATGTCTTTCATTCACCTGATCTCCATGTCTTTGATTCACCTGACCTACATGTCTTTGATTCAGCTGATCTACCTGTCTTTGATTCACCTGACCTACATGTCTTTGATTCATCTGACTTACATGTCTGTGATTTACCTGTCCTACATGTCTTTGACTCACCTGACCTACATGTCTTTGATTCACCTGACCTACATGTCTATGACTTACCTGACCTACATGTCTTGGATTCAGCTGACCTATATGTATTAGATTCACCTGATCTACATGTCTTTGATTCAGCTGATCTACCTGTCTTGGATTCACCTGACCTACACGTCGTTGATTCACCTAACCTACATGTCGTTGATTCACCTGACCTACCTGTCTTTGATTCAGCTGACGTACATGTATTTCATTCACCTGACCTACATGACTTTGATTCACCTGACCTACAAGACTTTGATTCACCTGACCTACATGTCTTTGATTTACCTGACCTACATGTCTTTGATTCACCTGACTTACGTGTCTTTGATTTACATGTCCTACATGTCGTTGATTCCGCTGACCTACATGTCTTTGACTCACCTGACCTACATGTCTTTGACTCACCTGACCTACATGTCTTTGTTTCACCTGACATACATGTCTTTGATTCACCTGACGTACATGACTTTGATTCACCTGACCTACAAGACTTTGATTCACCTGAACTACATGTCTTTGATTTACCTGACCTAAATGTCTTTGATTCAGCTGATCTACATGTCTTTGATTCACCAGACCTACATGTCGTTGATTCACCTGACCTACATGTCTTTGATTCAGCTGATCTACCTGTCTTTGATTCACCTGACCTACATGTCGTTGATTCAGCTGACGTGCATGTCTTTGATTCACCTGACCTACATGTCTTTGATTTACCTGACCTACATGTCTTTGATTTACCTGTCCTACATGTATTTGACTCACCTGTCCTACATCTCTTTGACTCACCTGACCTACATGTCTTTGACTGACCTGACCTACATATCTTTGATTCACCTGACCTACATGTCGTTGATTCACCTGACCTACATGTCTTTGATTCACCTGACTTACATGTCTTTCATTCACCTGATCTCCATGTCTTTGATTCACATGACCTACATGTCTTTGATTGACCTGACCTACATGTCTTTGACTCACCTGACCTACATGTCTTTGATTCACCTGACCTACATGTATTTGATTCACCTGACCTACATGACTTTGATTCACCTGACCTACAAGGTTTTGATTCACCTGACCTACATGTATTTGATTCAGCTGACCTACATGTCTTTCATTCACCTGACCTACATGTATTTGATTCAGCTGACCTACATGTCTTTCATTCAGCTGACGTACATGTCTTTGATTCAGCTGATCTACCTGTCTTAGATTCACCTGAGCTACGCGTCGTTGATTCACCTGACCTACATGTCGTTGATTCACCTGACCTACATGTCTTTGATTCACCTGACCTACATATCTTTGATTCACCTGACTTACATGTCTTTGATTCACCTGACCTACATATCTTTGACTGACCCTGACCTACATGTCTTTGACTCACCTGACATACATGTCTTTGATTCACCTGACTTACATGTCTTTGATTCACCTGACCTACATGTATTCGATTCAGCTGACCTACATGTCTTTCATTCAGCTGACCTACATGTCTTTGATTCAGCTGATCTACCTGTCTTTGATTCAGCTGACCTACATGTCGTTGATTCACCTGACCTACATGTCTTTGACTCACCTGACCTACATGTCTTTGACTCACCTGACCTACATGTCTTTGACTGACCTGACCTACATGTCTTTGATTCACCTGACCTACATGTCGTTGATTCACCTGACCTACATGTCTTTGATTCACCTGACTTACATGTCTTTGACTCACCTGATCTCCATGTCTTTGATTCACCTGACCTTCATGTCTTTGATTGACCTGACCTACATGTCTTTGATTCACCTGACCTACATGTCTTTGATTCACCTGACCTACATGTCTTTGATTCACCTGACCTATATGTCTTTGATTCACCTGACCTACATGTCTTTGATTCACCTGACCTACATGTCGTTGATTCACCTGACCTACATGTCTTTGATTCACCTGACCTATATGTCTTTGATTCACCTGACCTACATGTCTTTGATTCACCTGACCTACATGTCTTTGACTGACCTGACCTACATGTCTTTCATTCACCTGATCTACATGTCCTTGATTCACCTGACCTACATGTCTTTGATTCACCTGACCTACCTGTCTTGGATTCACCTGACCTACATGTCGTTGATTCACCTGACCTACATGTCTTTGACTGACCTGACCTACATGTCTTTGATTCACCTGACCTACATATGTTTGACTCACCTGACCTACATGTCTTTGATTCACCTGACTTACATGTCTTTGATTCACCTGACCTACATGTCTTTGATTGACCTGACCTACATTTCTTTGATTGACCTGACCTACATGTCTTTGACTGACCTGACCTACATGTCTTTGATTCACCTGACCTACATATCTTTGACTCACCTGACATACATGTCTTTGATTCACCTGACTTACATGTTTTTGATTCACCTGACCTACATGTATTTGATTCAGCTGACCTACATGTCTTTCATTCAGCTGACCTACATGTCTTTGATTCAGCTGATCTACCTGTCTTTGATTCACCTGACCTACATGTCGTTGATTCACCTGACCTACATGTCTTTGACTCACCTGACCTACATGTCTTTGACTCACCTGACCTACATGTCTTTGACTGACCTGACCTATATGTCTTTGATTCACCTGACCTACATGTCTTTGATTCACCTGACCTACATGTCTTTGATTCACCTGACCTACATGTCTTTGATTGACCTGACCTACATGTCTTTCATTCACCTGATCTACATGTCCTTGATTCACCTGACCTACATGTCTTTGATTCACCTGACCTACCTGTCTTGGATTCACCTGACCTACATGTCGTTGATTCACCTGACCTACATGTCTTTGACTGACCTGACCTACATGTCTTTGATTCACCTGACCTACATATGTTTGACTCACCTGACCTACATGTCTTTGATTCACCTGACTTACATGTCTTTGATTCACCTGACCTACATATCTTTGACTGACCCTGACCTACATGTCTTTGACTCACCTGACATACATGTCTTTGATTCACCTGACTTACATGTCTTTGATTCACCTGACCTACATGTATTCGATTCAGCTGACCTACATGTCTTTCATTCAGCTGACCTACATGTCTTTGATTCAGCTGATCTACCTGTCTTTGATTCAGCTGACCTACATGTCGTTGATTCACCTGACCTACATGTCTTTGACTCACCTGACCTACATGTCTTTGACTCACCTGACCTACATGTCTTTGACTGACCTGACCTACATGTCTTTGATTCACCTGACCTACATGTCGTTGATTCACCTGACCTACATGTCTTTGATTCACCTGACTTACATGTCTTTGACTCACCTGATCTCCATGTCTTTGATTCACCTGACCTTCATGTCTTTGATTGACCTGACCTACATGTCTTTGATTCACCTGACCTACATGTCTTTGATTCACCTGACCTACATGTCTTTGATTCACCTGACCTATATGTCTTTGATTCACCTGACCTACATGTCTTTGATTCACCTGACCTACATGTCGTTGATTCACCTGACCTACATGTCTTTGATTCACCTGACCTACATGTCTTTGATTGACCTGACCTACATGTCTTTGATTCACCTGACCTACATGTCTTTGATTGACCTGACCTACATGTCTTTCATTCACCTGATCTACATGTCCTTGATTCACCTGACCTACATGTCTTTGATTCACCTGACCTACCTGTCTTGGATTCACCTGACCTACATGTCGTTGATTCACCTGACCTACATGTCTTTGACTGACCTGACCTACATGTCTTTGATTCACCTGACCTACATATGTTTGACTCACCTGACCTACATGTCTTTGATTCACCTGACTTACATGTCTTTGATTCACCTGACCTACATGTATTTGATTCACCTGACCTACATGTCTTTCATTCAGCTGACCTACATGTCTTTGATTCAGCTGATCTACCTGTCTTTGATTCACCTGACCTACATGTCGTTGATTCACCTGACCTACATGTCTTTGACTCACCTGACCTACATGTCTTTGACTCACCTGACCTACATGTCTTTGACTGACCTGACCTACATATCTTTGATTCACCTGACCTACATGTCGTTGATTCACCTGACCTACATGTCTTTGATTCACCTGACTTACATGTCTTTCATTCACCTGATCTCCATGTCTTTGATTCACATGACCTACATGTCTTTGATTGACCTGACCTACATGTCTTTGACTCACCTGACCTACATGTCTTTGATTCACCTGACCTACATGTATTTGATTCACCTGACCTACATGACTTTGATTCACCTGACCTACAAGGTTTTGATTCACCTGACCTACATGTATTTGATTCAGCTGACCTACATGTCTTTCATTCACCTGACCTACATGTATTTGATTCAGCTGACCTACATGTCTTTCATTCAGCTGACGTACATGTCTTTGATTCAGCTGATCTACCTGTCTTAGATTCACCTGAGCTACGCGTCGTTGATTCACCTGACCTACATGTCGTTGATTCACCTGACCTACATGTCTTTGATTCACCTGACCTACATATCTTTGATTCACCTGACTTACATGTCTTTGATTCACCTGACCTACATATCTTTGACTGACCCTGACCTACATGTCTTTGACTCACCTGACATACATGTCTTTGATTCACCTGACTTACATGTCTTTGATTCACCTGACCTACATGTATTCGATTCAGCTGACCTACATGTCTTTCATTCAGCTGACCTACATGTCTTTGATTCAGCTGATCTACCTGTCTTTGATTCAGCTGACCTACATGTCGTTGATTCACCTGACCTACATGTCTTTGACTCACCTGACCTACATGTCTTTGACTCACCTGACCTACATGTCTTTGACTGACCTGACCTACATGTCTTTGATTCACCTGACCTACATGTCGTTGATTCACCTGACCTACATGTCTTTGATTCACCTGACTTACATGTCTTTGACTCACCTGATCTCCATGTCTTTGATTCACCTGACCTTCATGTCTTTGATTGACCTGACCTACATGTCTTTGATTCACCTGACCTACATGTCTTTGATTCACCTGACCTACATGTCTTTGATTCACCTGACCTATATGTCTTTGATTCACCTGACCTACATGTCTTTGATTCACCTGACCTACATGTCGTTGATTCACCTGACCTACATGTCTTTGATTCACCTGACCTATATGTCTTTGATTCACCTGACCTACATGTCGTTGATTCACCTGACCTACATGTCTTTGATTGACCTGACCTACATGTCTTCCATTCACCTGATCTACATGTCCTTGATTCACCTGACCTACATGTCTTTGATTCACCTGACCTACCTGTCTTGGATTCACCTGACCTACATGTCGTTGATTCACCTGACCTACATGTCTTTGACTGACCTGACCTACATGTCTTTGATTCACCTGACCTACATATGTTTGACTCACCTGACCTACATGTCTTTGATTCACCTGACTTACATGTCTTTGATTCACCTGACCTACATGTCTTTGATTGACCTGACCTACATTTCTTTGATTGACCTGACCTACATGTCTTTGACTGACCTGACCTACATGTCTTTGATTCACCTGACCTACATATCTTTGACTCACCTGACATACATGTCTTTGATTCACCTGACTTACATGTTTTTGATTCACCTGACCTACATGTATTTGATTCAGCTGACCTACATGTCTTTCATTCAGCTGACCTACATGTCTTTGATTCAGCTGATCTACCTGTCTTTGATTCACCTGACCTACATGTCGTTGATTCACCTGACCTACATGTCTTTGACTCACCTGACCTACATGTCTTTGACTCACCTGACCTACATGTCTTTGACTGACCTGACCTATATGTCTTTGATTCACCTGACCTACATGTCTTTGATTCACCTGACCTATATGTCTTTGATTCACCTGACCTACATGTCTTTGATTCACCTGACCTACATGTCGTTGATTCACCTGACCTACATGTCTTTGATTCACCTGACCTATATGTCTTTGATTCACCTGACCTACATGTCTTTGATTCACCTGACCTACATGTCTTTGATTGACCTGACCTACATGTCTTTCATTCACCTGATCTACATGTCCTTGATTCACCTGACCTACATGTCTTTGATTCACCTGACCTACCTGTCTTGGATTCACCTGACCTACATGTCGTTGATTCACCTGACCTACATGTCTTTGACTGACCTGACCTACATGTCTTTGATTCACCTGACCTACATATGTTTGACTCACCTGACCTACATGTCTTTGATTCACCTGACTTACATGTCTTTGATTCACCTGACCTACATGTCTTTGATTGACCTGACCTACATTTCTTTGATTGACCTGACCTACATGTCTTTGACTGACCTGACCTACATGTCTTTGATTCACCTGACCTACATATCTTTGACTCACCTGACATACATGTCTTTGATTCACCTGACTTACATGTTTTTGATTCACCTGACCTACATGTATTTGATTCAGCTGACCTACATGTCTTTCATTCAGCTGACCTACATGTCTTTGATTCAGCTGATCTACCTGTCTTTGATTCACCTGACCTACATGTCGTTGATTCACCTGACCTACATGTCTTTGACTCACCTGACCTACATGTCTTTGACTCACCTGACCTACATGTCTTTGACTGACCTGACCTATATGTCTTTGATTCACCTGACCTACATGTCGTTGATTCACCTGACCTACATGTCTTTGATTCACCTGACTTACATGTCTTTGACTCACCTGATCTACATGTCTTTGATTCACCTGACCTACAAGGCTTTGATTCACTTGTCCTACCTGTCTTTGATTCACCTGACCTACATGTCTTTGATTCAGCTGATCTACCTGTCTTTGATTCATCTGACCTACATGTCTTTGATTCACCTGACCTACATGTCTTTAACTCACCTGACCTACATGTCTTTCATTCACCTGACCTACATATCTTTGACTCACCTTACCTACATGTCTTTGATTCACCTGACTTACATGTCTTTGATTCACCTGAGCTACATGTATTTGATTCAGCTGACCTACATGTCTTTCATTCACCTGACCTACATGTCTTTGATTCAGCTGATCTACCTGTCTTTGATTCACCTGACCTACATGTCTTTGATTCACCTGACCTACATGTCTTTGTTTCACCTGACATACATGTCTTTGATTCACCTGACCTACATGTCTTTGATTCAGCTGATCTACCTGTCTTTGATTTACATGTCCTACATGTCGTTGATTCCGCTGACCTACATGTCTTTGACTCATCTGACCTACATGTCTTTGACTCACCTGACCTACATGTCTTTGTTTCACCTGACATACATGTCTTTGATTCACCTGACGTACATGACTTTGATTCACCTGACCTACAAGACTTTGATTCACCTGAACTACATGTCTTTGATTTACCTGACCTAAATGTCTTTGATTCAGCTGATCTACATGTCTTTGATTCACCAGACCTACATGTCGTTGATTCACCTGACCTACATGTCTTTGATTCAGCTGATCTACCTGTCTTTGATTCACCTGACCTACATGTCGTTGATTCAGCTGACGTGCATGTCTTTGATTCACCTGACCTACATGTCTTTGATTTACCTGACCTACATGTCTTTGATTTACCTGTCCTACATGTCTTTGACTCACCTGTCCTACATCTCTTTGACTCACCTGACCTACATGTCTTTGACTCACCTGACCTACATGTCTTTCATTCACCTGACCTACATGTCTTTGATTCACCTGACCTACATGTCTTTGATTGACCTGACCTACATATCTTTGATTGACCTGACCTACATGTCGTTGATACAGCTGACCTACATGTCTTTGTTTCACCTGACCTACATGTCTTTGATTCAGCTGATCTACCTGTCTTTGATTCACCTGACCTACATGTCTTTGATTCATCTGACTTACATGTCTGTGATTTACCTGTCCTACATGTCTTTGACTCACCTGACCTACATGTCTTTGATTCACCTGACCTACATGTCTATGACTTACCTGACCTACATGTCTTGGATTCAGCTGACCTATATGTATTAGATTCACCTGATCTACATGTCTTTGATTCAGCTGATCTACCTGTCTTGGATTCAGCTGACGTACATGTATTTCATTCACCTGACCTACATGACTTTGATTCACCTGACCTACAAGACTTTGATTCACCTGACCTACATGTCTTTGATTTACCTGACCTACATGTCTTTGATTCACCTGACTTACGTGTCTTTGATTTACATGTCCTACATGTCGTTGATTCCGCTGACCTACATGTCTTTGACTCACCTGACCTACATGTCTTTGACTCACCTGACCTACATGTCTTTGTTTCACCTGACATACATGTCTTTGATTCACCTGACGTACATGACTTTGATTCACCTGACCTACAAGACTTTGATTCACCTGAACAACATGTCTTTGATTTACCTGACCTAAATGTCTTTGATTCAGCTGATCTACATGTGTTTGATTCACCAGACCTACATGTCGTTGATTCACCTGACCTACATGTCTTTGATTCAGCTGATCTACCTGTCTTTGATTCACCTGACCTACATGTCGTTGATTCAGCTGACGTGCATGTCTTTGATTCACCTGACCTACATGTCTTTGATTTACCTGACCTACATGTCTTTGATTTACCTGTCCTACATGTCTTTGACTCACCTGTCCTACATCTCTTTGACTCACCTGACCTACATGTCTTTGACTGACCTGACCTACATATCTTTGATTCACCTGACCTACATGTCGTTGATTCACCTGACCTACATGTCTTTGATTCACCTGACTTACATGTCTTTCATTCACCTGATCTCCATGTCTTTGATTCACATGACCTACATGTCTTTGATTGACCTGACCTACATGTCTTTGACTCACCTGACCTACATGTCTTTGATTCACCTGACCTACATGTATTTGATTCACCTGACCTACATGACTTTGATTCACCTGACCTACAAGGTTTTGATTCACCTGACCTACATGTATTTGATTCAGCTGACCTACATGTCTTTCATTCACCTGACCTACATGTATTTGATTCAGCTGACCTACATGTCTTTCATTCAGCTGACGTACATGTCTTTGATTCAGCTGATCTACCTGTCTTAGATTCACCTGAGCTACGCGTCGTTGATTCACCTGACCTACATGTCGTTGATTCACCTGACCTACATGTCTTTGATTCACCTGACCTACATATCTTTGATTCACCTGACTTACATGTCTTTGATTCACCTGACCTACATATCTTTGACTGACCCTGACCTACATGTCTTTGACTCACCTGACATACATGTCTTTGATTCACCTGACTTACATGTCTTTGATTCACCTGACCTACATGTATTCGATTCAGCTGACCTACATGTCTTTCATTCAGCTGACCTACATGTCTTTGATTCAGCTGATCTACCTGTCTTTGATTCAGCTGACCTACATGTCGTTGATTCACCTGACCTACATGTCTTTGACTCACCTGACCTACATGTCTTTGACTCACCTGACCTACATGTCTTTGACTGACCTGACCTACATGTCTTTGATTCACCTGACCTACATGTCGTTGATTCACCTGACCTACATGTCTTTGATTCACCTGACTTACATGTCTTTGACTCACCTGATCTCCATGTCTTTGATTCACCTGACCTTCATGTCTTTGATTGACCTGACCTACATGTCTTTGATTCACCTGACCTACATGTCTTTGATTCACCTGACCTACATGTCTTTGATTCACCTGACCTATATGTCTTTGATTCACCTGACCTACATGTCTTTGATTCACCTGACCTACATGTCGTTGATTCACCTGACCTACATGTCTTTGATTCACCTGACCTATATGTCTTTGATTCACCTGACCTACATGTCTTTGATTCACCTGACCTACATGTCTTTGATTGACCTGACCTAGATGTCTTTCATTCACCTGATCTACATGTCCTTGATTCACCTGACCTACATGTCTTTGATTCACCTGACCTACCTGTCTTGGATTCACCTGACCTACATGTCGTTGATTCACCTGACCTACATGTCTTTGACTGACCTGACCTACATGTCTTTGATTCACCTGACCTACATATGTTTGACTCACCTGACCTACATGTCTTTGATTCACCTGACTTACATGTCTTTGATTCACCTGACCTACATGTCTTTGATTGACCTGACCTACATTTCTTTGATTGACCTGACCTACATGTCTTTGACTGACCTGACCTACATGTCTTTGATTCACCTGACCTACATATCTTTGACTCACCTGACATACATGTCTTTGATTCACCTGACTTACATGTTTTTGATTCACCTGACCTACATGTATTTGATTCAGCTGACCTACATGTCTTTCATTCAGCTGACCTACATGTCTTTGATTCAGCTGATCTACCTGTCTTTGATTCACCTGACCTACATGTCGTTGATTCACCTGACCTACATGTCTTTGACTCACCTGACCTACATGTCTTTGACTCACCTGACCTACATGTCTTTGACTGACCTGACCTATATGTCTTTGATTCACCTGACCTACATGTCTTTGATTCACCTGACCTATATGTCTTTGATTCACCTGACCTACATGTCTTTGATTCACCTGACCTACATGTCGTTGATTCACCTGACCTACATGTCTTTGATTCACCTGACCTATATGTCTTTGATTCACCTGACCTACATGTCTTTGATTCACCTGACCTACATGTCTTTGATTGACCTGACCTACATGTCTTTCATTCACCTGATCTACATGTCCTTGATTCACCTGACCTACATGTCTTTGATTCACCTGACCTACCTGTCTTGGATTCACCTGACCTACATGTCGTTGATTCACCTGACCTACATGTCTTTGACTGACCTGACCTACATGTCTTTGATTCACCTGACCTACATATGTTTGACTCACCTGACCTACATGTCTTTGATTCACCTGACTTACATGTCTTTGATTCACCTGACCTACATGTCTTTGATTGACCTGACCTACATTTCTTTGATTGACCTGACCTACATGTCTTTGACTGACCTGACCTACATGTCTTTGATTCACCTGACCTACATATCTTTGACTCACCTGACATACATGTCTTTGATTCACCTGACTTACATGTTTTTGATTCACCTGACCTACATGTATTTGATTCAGCTGACCTACATGTCTTTCATTCAGCTGACCTACATGTCTTTGATTCAGCTGATCTACCTGTCTTTGATTCACCTGACCTACATGTCGTTGATTCACCTGACCTACATGTCTTTGACTCACCTGACCTACATGTCTTTGACTCACCTGACCTACATGTCTTTGACTGACCTGACCTATATGTCTTTGATTCACCTGACCTACATGTCGTTGATTCACCTGACCTACATGTCTTTGATTCACCTGACTTACATGTCTTTGACTCACCTGATCTACATGTCTTTGATTCACCTGACCTACAAGGCTTTGATTCACTTGTCCTACCTGTCTTTGATTCACCTGACCTACATGTCTTTGATTCAGCTGATCTACCTGTCTTTGATTCATCTGACCTACATGTCTTTGATTCACCTGACCTACATGTCTTTAACTCACCTGACCTACATGTCTTTCATTCACCTGACCTACATATCTTTGACTCACCTTACCTACATGTCTTTGATTCACCTGACTTACATGTCTTTGATTCACCTGACCTACATGTATTTGATTCAGCTGACCTACATGTCTTTCATTCACCTGACCTACATGTCTTTGATTCAGCTGATCTACCTGTCTTTGATTCACCTGACCTACATGTCTTTGATTCACCTGACCTACATGTCTTTGTTTCACCTGACATACATGTCTTTGATTCACCTGACCTACATGTCTTTGATTCAGCTGATCTACCTGTCTTTGATTTACATGTCCTACATGTCGTTGATTCCGCTGACCTACATGTCTTTGACTCATCTGACCTACATGTCTTTGACTCACCTGACCTACATGTCTTTGTTTCACCTGACATACATGTCTTTGATTCACCTGACGTACATGACTTTGATTCACCTGACCTACAAGACTTTGATTCACCTGAACTACATGTCTTTGATTTACCTGACCTAAATGTCTTTGATTCAGCTGACCTACATGTCTTTGATTCAGCTGATCTACCTGTTTTTTATTCAGCTGACCTACATGTCGTTGATTCACCTGACCTACATGTCTTTGACTCACCTGACCTACATGTCTTTGACTCACCTGACCTACATGTCTTTGACTGACCTGACCTACATGTCTTTGATTCACCTGACCTACATGTCGTTGATTCACCTGACCTACATGTCTTTGATTCACCTGACTTACATGTCTTTGACTCACCTGATCTCCATGTCTTTGATTCACCTGACCTTCATGTCTTTGATTGACCTGACCTACATGTCTTTGATTCACCTGACCTACATGTCTTTGATTCACCTGACCTACATGTCTTTGATTCACCTGACCTATATGTCTTTGATTCACCTGACCTACATGTCTTTGATTCACCTGACCTACATGTCGTTGATTCACCTGACCTACATGTCTTTGATTCACCTGACCTATATGTCTTTGATTCACCTGACCTACATGTCTTTGATTCACCTGACCTACATGTCTTTGATTGACCTGACCTAGATGTCTTTCATTCACCTGATCTACATGTCCTTGATTCACCTGACCTACATGTCTTTGATTCAGCTGACCTACCTGTCTTGGATTCACCTGACCTACATTTCGTTGATTCACCTGACCTACATGTCTTTGACTGACCTGACCTACATGTCTTTGATTCACCTGACCTACATATGTTTGACTCACCTGACCTACATGTCTTTGATTCACCTGACTTACATGTCTTTGATTCACCTGACCTACATGTCTTTGATTGACCTGACCTACATTTCTTTGATTGACCTGACCTACATGTCTTTGACTGACCTGACCTACATGTCTTTGATTCACCTGACCTACATATCTTTGACTCACCTGACATACATGTCTTTGATTCACCTGACTTACATGTTTTTGATTCACCTGACCTACATGTATTTGATTCAGCTGACCTACATGTCTTTCATTCAGCTGACCTACATGTCTTTGATTCAGCTGATCTACCTGTCTTTGATTCACCTGACCTACATGTCGTTGATTCACCTGACCTACATGTCTTTGACTCACCTGACCTACATGTCTTTGACTCACCTGACCTACATGTCTTTGACTGACCTGACCTATATGTCTTTGATTCACCTGACCTACATGTCTTTGATTCACCTGACCTATATGTCTTTGATTCACCTGACCTACATGTCTTTGATTCACCTGACCTACATGTCGTTGATTCACCTGACCTACATGTCTTTGATTCACCTGACCTATATGTCTTTGATTCACCTGACCTACATGTCTTTGATTCACCTGACCTACATGTCTTTGATTGACCTGACCTACATGTCTTTCATTCACCTGATCTACATGTCCTTGATTCACCTGACCTACATGTCTTTGATTCACCTGACCTACCTGTCTTGGATTCACCTGACCTACATGTCGTTGATTCACCTGACCTACATGTCTTTGACTGACCTGACCTACATGTCTTTGATTCACCTGACCTACATATGTTTGACTCACCTGACCTACATGTCTTTGATTCACCTGACTTACATGTCTTTGATTCACCTGACCTACATGTCTTTGATTGACCTGACCTACATTTATTTGATTGACCTGACCTACATGTCTTTGACTGACCTGACCTACATGTCTTTGATTCACCTGACCTACATATCTTTGACTCACCTGACATACATGTCTTTGATTCACCTGACTTACATGTTTTTGATTCACCTGACCTACATGTATTTGATTCAGCTGACCTACATGTCTTTCATTCAGCTGACCTACATGTCTTTGATTCAGCTGATCTACCTGTCTTTGATTCACCTGACCTACATGTCGTTGATTCACCTGACCTACATGTCTTTGACTCACCTGACCTACATGTCTTTGACTCACCTGACCTACATGTCTTTGACTGACCTGACCTATATGTCTTTGATTCACCTGACCTACATGTCGATGATTCACCTGACCTACATGTCTTTGATTCACCTGACTTACATGTCTTTGACTCACCTGATCTACATGTCTTTGATTCACCTGACCTACAAGGCTTTGATTCACTTGTCCTACCTGTCTTTGATTCACCTGACCTACATGTCTTTGATTCAGCTGATCTACCTGTCTTTGATTCATCTGACCTACATGTCTTTGATTCACCTGACCTACATGTCTTTAACTCACCTGACCTACATGTCTTTCATTCACCTGACCTACATATCTTTGACTCACCTTACCTACATGTCTTTGATTCACCTGACTTACATGTCTTTGATTCACCTGACCTACATGTATTTGATTCAGCTGACCTACATGTCTTTCATTCACCTGACCTACATGTCTTTGATTCAGCTGATCTACCTGTCTTTGATTCACCTGACCTACATGTCTTTGATTCACCTGACCTACATGTCTTTGTTTCACCTGACATACATGTCTTTGATTCACCTGACCTACATGTCTTTGATTCAGCTGATCTACCTGTCTTTGATTTACATGTCCTACATGTCGTTGATTCCGCTGACCTACATGTCTTTGACTCATCTGACCTACATGTCTTTGACTCACCTGACCTACATGTCTTTGTTTCACCTGACATACATGTCTTTGATTCACCTGACGTACATGACTTTGATTCACCTGACCTACAAGACTTTGATTCACCTGAACTACATGTCTTTGATTTACCTGACCTAAATGTCTTTGATTCAGCTGATCTACATGTCTTTGATTCACCAGACCTACATGTCGTTGATTCACCTGACCTACATGTCTTTGATTCAGCTGATCTACCTGTCTTTGATTCACCTGACCTACATGTCGTTGATTCAGCTGACGTGCATGTCTTTGATTCACCTGACCTACATGTCTTTGATTTACCTGACCTACATGTCTTTGATTTACCTGTCCTACATGTCTTTGACTCACCTGTCCTACATCTCTTTGACTCACCTGACCTACATGTCTTTGACTCACCTGACCTACATGTCTTTCATTCACCTGACCTACATGTCTTTGATTCACCTGACCTACATGTCTTTGATTGACCTGACCTACATATCTTTGATTGACCTGACCTACATGTCGTTGATACAGCTGACCTACATGTCTTTGTTTCACCTGACCTACATGTCTTTGATTCAGCTGATCTACCTGTCTTTGATTCACCTGACCTACATGTCTTTGATTCATCTGACTTACATGTCTGTGATTTACCTGTCCTACATGTCTTTGACTCACCTGACCTACATGTCTTTGATTCACCTGACCTACATGTCTATGACTTACCTGACCTACATGTCTTGGATTCAGCTGACCTATATGTATTAGATTCACCTGATCTACATGTCTTTGATTCAGCTGATCTACCTGTCTTGGATTCACCTGACCTACACGTCGTTGATTCACCTAACCTACATGTCGTTGATTCACCTGACCTACCTGTCTTTGACTCACCTGACCTACATGTCTTTGACTCACCTGACCTACATGTCTTTGACTGACCTGACCTATATGTCTTTGATTCACCTGACCTACATGTCGTTGATTCACCTGACCTACATGTCTTTGATTCACCTGACTTACATGTCTTTGACTCACCTGATCTACATGTCTTTGATTCACCTGACCTACAAGGCTTTGATTCACTTGTCCTACCTGTCTTTGATTCACCTGACCTACATGTCTTTGATTCAGCTGATCTACCTGTCTTTGATTCATCTGACCTACATGTCTTTGATTCACCTGACCTACATGTCTTTAACTCACCTGACCTACATGTCTTTCATTCACCTGACCTACATATCTTTGACTCACCTTACCTACATGTCTTTGATTCACCTGACTTACATGTCTTTGATTCACCTGACCTACATGTATTTGATTCAGCTGACCTACATGTCTTTCATTCACCTGACCTACATGTCTTTGATTCAGCTGATCTACCTGTCTTTGATTCACCTGACCTACATGTCTTTGATTCACCTGACCTACATGTCTTTGTTTCACCTGACATACATGTCTTTGATTCACCTGACCTACATGTCTTTGATTCAGCTGATCTACCTGTCTTTGATTTACATGTCCTACATGTCGTTGATTCCGCTGACCTACATGTCTTTGACTCATCTGACCTACATGTCTTTGACTCACCTGACCTACATGTCTTTGTTTCACCTGACATACATGTCTTTGATTCACCTGACGTACATGACTTTGATTCACCTGACCTACAAGACTTTGATTCACCTGAACTACATGTCTTTGATTTACCTGACCTAAATGTCTTTGATTCAGCTGATCTACATGTCTTTGATTCACCAGACCTACATGTCGTTGATTCACCTGACCTACATGTCTTTGATTCAGCTGATCTACCTGTCTTTGATTCACCTGACCTACATGTCGTTGATTCAGCTGACGTGCATGTCTTTGATTCACCTGACCTACATGTCTTTGATTTACCTGACCTACATGTCTTTGATTTACCTGTCCTACATGTCTTTGACTCACCTGTCCTACATCTCTTTGACTCACCTGACCTACATGTCTTTGACTCACCTGACCTACATGTCTTTCATTCACCTGACCTACATGTCTTTGATTCACCTGACCTACATGTCTTTGATTGACCTGACCTACATATCTTTGATTGACCTGACCTACATGTCGTTGATACAGCTGACCTACATGTCTTTGTTTCACCTGACCTACATGTCTTTGATTCAGCTGATCTACCTGTCTTTGATTCACCTGACCTACATGTCTTTGATTCATCTGACTTACATGTCTGTGATTTACCTGTCCTACATGTCTTTGACTCACCTGACCTACATGTCTTTGATTCACCTGACCTACATGTCTATGACTTACCTGACCTACATGTCTTGGATTCAGCTGACCTATATGTATTAGATTCACCTGATCTACATGTCTTTGATTCAGCTGATCTACCTGTCTTGGATTCACCTGACCTACACGTCGTTGATTCACCTAACCTACATGTCGTTGATTCACCTGACCTACCTGTCTTTGATTCAGCTGACGTACATGTATTTCATTCACCTGACCTACATGACTTTGATTCACCTGACCTACAAGACTTTGATTCACCTGACCTACATGTCTTTGATTTACCTGACCTACATGTCTTTGATTCACCTGACTTACGTGTCTTTGATTTACATGTCCTACATGTCGTTGATTCCGCTGACCTACATGTCTTTGACTCACCTGACCTACATGTCTTTGACTCACCTGACCTACATGTCTTTGTTTCACCTGACATACATGTCTTTGATTCACCTGACGTACATGACTTTGATTCACCTGACCTACAAGACTTTGATTCACCTGAACTACATGTCTTTGATTTACCTGACCTAAATGTCTTTGATTCAGCTGATCTACATGTCTTTGATTCACCAGACCTACATGTCGTTGATTCACCTGACCTACATGTCTTTGATTCAGCTGATCTACCTGTCTTTGATTCACCTGACCTACATGTCGTTGATTCAGCTGATGTGCATGTCTTTGATTCACCTGACCTACATGTCTTTGATTTACCTGACCTACATGTCTTTGATTTACCTGTCCTACATGTCTTTGACTCACCTGTCCTACATCTCTTTGACTCACCTGACCTACATGTCTTTGACTCACCTGACCTACATGTCTTTCATTCACCTGACCTACATGTCTTTGATTCAGCTGATCTACCTGTCTTTGATTCACCTGAGCTACGCGTCGTTGATTCACCTGACCTTCATGTCGTTGATTCACCTGACCTACATATCTTTGATTGGCCTACCCTACATGTCTTTGATTCACCTGACTTACATGTATTTGATTCAGCTGACCTACATGTCTTTGACTCACCTGACCTACATGTCTTTGACTCACCTGACCTACATGTCTTTGATTCACCTGACCTACATGTCTTTGATTCACCTGACCTATATGTCTTTGATTCAATTGACCTAAGTGTCTTTGATTCACCTGACCTATATGTCTTTGATTCACCTGACCTACATGTCTTTGATTCAGCTGACCTACATGTCTTTGATTCAGCTGACCTACATGTCTTTGATTCACCTGACCTACATGTATTTGATTCACCTGACCTAAATGTCTTTGATTCACCTGACCTACATGTATTTGATTCACCTGACCTACATGTCTTTGATTCACCTGACTTACATGTATTTGATTCACCTGATCTACATGTCTTTGATTCACCTGACCTACATGTATTTGATTCACCTGACCTAAATGTCTTTGATTCACCTGACCTACATGTATTTGATTCAGCTGACCTACATGTCTTTGATCCACCTGACTTACATGTATTTGATTCACCTGACCTACATGTCTTTGATTCAGCTGACCTACATATATTTGATTGACCTGACCTACATGTCTTTGACTGACCTGACCTACATGTCTTTGATTCACCTGACCTACATATCTTTGACTCACCTTACCTACATGTCTTTGATTCACCTGACTTACATGTCGTTGATACAGCTGACCTATATGTATTTGATTCAGCTGACCTACATGTCTTTCATTCACCTGACCTACATGTCTTTGATTCAGCTGATCTACCTGTCTTTGATTCACCTGAGCTACGCGTCGTTGATTCACCTGACCTTCATGTCGTTGATTCACCTGACCTACATGTCTTTGATTCACTTCACCTACATGTCTTTGATTCACCTGACCTACATGTCTTTGATTTACCTGACCTACATGTCTTTGATTCACCTGACTTAAATGTCTTTGATTTACCTGTCCTACATGTCTTTGACTCACCTGACCTACATGTCTTTGATTCACCTGACCTACATGTCTTTGACTCACCTGACCTACATGTCTTTCATTCACCTGATCTACATGTCTTTGATTCACCTGACCTACATATCTTTGATTGGCCTGACCTACATGTCGTTGATACAGCTGACCTACATGTATTTGATTCAGCTGACCTACATGTCTTTGACTCACCTGACCTACATGTCTTTGACTCACCTGACCTACATGTCTTTGATTCACCTGACCTACATGTCTTTGATTCACCTGACCTATATGTCTTTGATTCAATTGACCTAAGTGTCTTTGATTCACCTGACCTATATGTCTTTGATTCACCTGACCTACATGTCTTTGATTCAGCTGACCTACATGTCTTTGATTCAGCTGACCTACATGTCTTTGATTCACCTGACCTACATGTATTTGATTCACCTGACCTAAATGTCTTTGATTCACCTGACCTACATGTATTTGATTCACCTGACCTACATGTCTTTGATTCACCTGACTTACATGTATTTGATTCACCTGATCTACATGTCTTTGATTCACCTGACCTACATGTATTTGATTCACCTGACCTAAATGTCTTTGATTCACCTGACCTACATGTATTTGATTCAGCTGACCTACATGTCTTTGATCCACCTGACTTACATGTATTTGATTCAGCTGACCTACATGTCTTTCATTCACCTGACCTACATATATTTGATTGACCTGACCTACATGTCTTTGACTGACCTGACCTACATGTCTTTGATTCACCTGACCTACATATCTTTGACTCACCTTACCTACATGTCTTTGATTCACCTGACTTACATGTCGTTGATACAGCTGAGCTACATATCTTTGATTGGCCTACCCTACATGTCTTTGATTCACCTGACTTACATGTATTTGATTCAGCTGACCTACATGTCTTTGACTCACCTGACCTACATGTCTTTGACTCACCTGACCTACATGTCTTTGATTCACCTGACCTACATGTCTTTGATTCACCTGACCTATATGTCTTTGATTCAATTGACCTAAGTGTCTTTGATTCACCTGACCTATATGTCTTTGATTCACCTGACCTACATGTCTTTGATTCAGCTGACCTACATGTCTTTGATTCAGCTGACCTACATGTCTTTGATTCACCTGACCTACATGTATTTGATTCACCTGACCTAAATGTCTTTGATTCACCTGACCTACATGTCTTTGATTCACCTGACTTACATGTATTTGATTCACCTGATCTACATGTCTTTGATTCACCTGACCTACATGTATTTGATTCACCTGACCTAAATGTCTTTGATTCACCTGACCTACATGTATTTGATTCAGCTGACCTACATGTCTTTGATCCACCTGACTTACATGTATTTGATTCAGCTGACCTACATGTCTTTCATTCACCTGACCTACATATATTTGATTGACCTGACCTACATGTCTTTGACTGACCTGACCTACATGTCTTTGATTCACCTGACCTACATATCTTTGACTCACCTTACCTACATGTCTTTGATTCACCTGACTTACATGTCGTTGATACAGCTGACCTATATGTATTTGATTCAGCTGACCTACATGTCTTTCATTCACCTGACCTACATGTCTTTGATTCACCTGACCTACATGTCTTTGATTCACCTGACTTACATGTATTTGATTCACCTGATCTACATGTCTTTGATTCACCTGACCTACATGTATTTGATTCACCTGACCTAAATGTCTTTGATTCACCTGACCTACATGTATTTGATTCAGCTGACCTACATGTCTTTGATCCACCTGACTTACATGTATTTGATTCAGCTGACCTACATGTCTTTCATTCACCTGACCTACATATATTTGATTGACCTGACCTACATGTCTTTGACTGACCTGACCTACATGTCTTTGATTCACCTGACCTACATATCTTTGACTCACCTTACCTACATGTCTTTGATTCACCTGACTTACATGTCGTTGATACAGCTGACCTATATGTATTTGATTCAGCTGACCTACATGTCTTTCATTCACCTGACCTACATGTCTTTGATTCAGCTGATCTACCTGTCTTTGATTCACCTGAGCTACGCGTCGTTGATTCACCTGACCTTCATGTCGTTGATTCACCTGACCTACATGTCTTTGATTCACTTCACCTACATGTCTTTGATTCACCTGACCTACATGTCTTTGATTTACCTGACCTACATGTCTTTGATTCACCTGACTTAAATGTCTTTGATTTACCTGTCCTACATGTCTTTGACTCACCTGACCTACATGTCTTTGATTCACCTGACCTACATGTCTTTGACTCACCTGACCTACATGTCTTTCATTCACCTGATCTACATGTCTTTGATTCACCTGACCTACATATCTTTGATTGGCCTGACCTACATGTCGTTGATACAGCTGACCTACATGTCTTTGTTTCACCTGACCTACATGTCTTTGATTCAGCTGATCTACCTGTCTTTGATTCACCTGACCTACATGTCTTTGATTCATCTGACTTACATGTCTGTGATTCACCTGACCTACATGTCGTTGATACAGCTGACCTACATGTCTTTGTTTCACCTGACCTACATGTCTTTGATTCAGCTGATCTACCTGTCTTTGATTCACCTGTCCTACATGTCTTTGACTCACCTGACCTACATGTCTTTGATTCACCTGACCTACATGTCTATGACTTACCTGACCTACATGTCGTTGATTCAGCTGACCTATATGTATTAGATTCACCTGATCTACATGTCTTTGATTCAGCTGATCTACCTGTCTTGGATTCACCTGACCTACACGTCGTTGATTCACCTAACCTACATGTCGTTGATTCACCTGACCTACCTGTCTTTGATTCAGCTGACGTACATGTATTTCATTCACCTGACCTACATGACTTTGATTCACCTGACCTACAAGACTTTGATTCACCTGACCTACATGTCTTTGATTTACCTGACCTACATGTCTTTGATTCACCTGACTTACGTGTCTTTGATTTACATGTCCTACATGTCGTTGATTCCGCTGACCTACATGTCTTTGACTCACCTGACCTACATGTCTTTGACTCACCTGACCTACATGTCTTTGTTTCACCTGACATACATGTCTTTGATTCACCTGACCTACATGACTTTGATTCACCTGACCTACAAGACTTTGATTCACCTGAACTACATGTCTTTGATTTACCTGACCTAAATGTCTTTGATTCAGCTGATCTACATGTCTTTGATTCACCAGACCTACATGTCGTTGATTCACCTGACCTACATGTCTTTGATTCAGCTGATCTACCTGTCTTTGATTCACCTGACCTACATGTCGTTGATTCAGCTGACGTGCATGTCTTTGATTCACCTGACCTACATGTCTTTGATTTACCTGACCTACATGTCTTTGATTTACCTGTCCTACATGTCTTTGACTCACCTGTCCTACATCTCTTTGACTCACCTGACCTACATGTCTTTGACTCACCTGACCTACATGTCTTTCATTCACCTGACCTACATGTCTTTGATTCACCTGACCTAAATGTCTTTGATTGACCTGACCTACATATCTTTGATTGACCTGACCTACATGTCGTTGATACAGCTGACCTACATGTCTTTGTTTCACTTGACCTACATGTCTTTGATTCAGCTGATCTACCTGTCTTTGATTCAGCTGATCTACCTGTCTTTGATTCACCTGAGCTACGCGTCGTTGATTCACCTGACCTTCATGTCGTTGATTCACCTGACCTACATGTCGTTGATTCAGCTGACCTACATGTCTTTGTTTCACCTGACCTACATGTCTTTGATTCAGCTGATCTACCTGTCTTTGATTCACCTGACCTACATGTCTTTGATTCATCTGACTTACATGTCTGTGATTTACCTGTCCTACATGTCTTTGACTCACCTGACCTACATGTCTTTGATTCACCTGACCTACATGTCTATGACTTACCTGACCTACATGTCGTTGATTCAGCTGACCTATATGTATTAGATTCACCTGATCTACATGTCTTTGATTCAGCTGATCTACCTGTCTTGGATTCACCTGACCTACACGTCGTTGATTCACCTAACCTACATGTCGTTGATTCACCTGACCTACATGTCTTTGATTCAGCTGACCTACATGTCTTTCATTCACCTGACCTACATGTCTTTGATTCACCTGACGTACATGACTTTGATTCACCTGACCTACAAGACTTTGATTCACCTGAACTACATGTCTTTGATTTACCTGACCTAAATGTCATTGATTCAGCTGATCTACATGTCTTTGATTCACCAGACCTACATGTCGTTGATTCACCTGACCTACATGTCTTTGATTCAGCTGATCTACCTGTCTTTGAATCACCTGACCTACATGTCGTTGATTCAGCTGACGTGCATGTCTTTGATTCACCTGACCTACATGTCTTTGATTTACCTGACCTACATGTCTTTGATTTACCTGTCCTACATGTCTTTGACTCACCTGTCCTACATCTCTTTGACTCACCTGACCAACATGTCTTTGACTCACCTGACCTACATGTCTTTCATTCACCTGACCTACATGTCTTTGATTCACCTGACCTACATGTCTTTGATTGACCTGACCTACATATCTTTGATTGACCTGACCTACATGTCTTTGACTCACCTGACCTACATGTTTTTGACTCACCTGATCTACATGTCTTTGATTCACCTGACTTACATGTCTTTGATTGACCTGACCTACATTTCTTTGACTGACCTGACCTACATGTCTTTGATTCACCTGACCTACATATGTTTGACTCACCTGACCTACATGTCTTTGATTCACCTGACTTACATGTCTTTTATTCAGCTGACCTACATATCTTTCATTCACCTGACCTACCTGTCTTTGATTGACCTGACCTACATATCTTTGATTGACCTGACCTACATGTCTTTGACTGACCTGACCTACATGTCTTTGATTCACCTGACCTACATATCTTTGACTCACCTGACCTACATGTCTTTGATTCACCTGACTTACATGTCTTTGATTCACCTGAGCTACATGTATTTGATTGAGCTGACCTACATGTCTTTCATTCACCTGACCTACATGTCTTTGATTCAGCTGATCTACCTGTCTTTGATTCACCTGAGCTACGTGTCGTTGATTCACCTGACCTTCATGTCGTTGATTCACCTGACCTACATATGTTTGACTCACCTGACCTACATGTCTTTGATTCACCTGACTTACATGTCTTTGATTCACCTGACCTACATGTATTTGATTCAGCTGACCTACATGTCTTTCATTCACCTGACCTACATGTCTTTGATTCAGCTGATCTACCTGTCTTTGATTCACCTGAGCTACGCGTCGTTGATTCACCTGACTTTCATGTCGTTGATTCACCTGACCTACATGTCGTTGATTCAGCTGACCTACATGTCTTTGATTCACCTGACCTACATGTCTTTGATTCATCTGACTTACATGTCTGTGATTTACCTGTCCTACATGTCTTTGACTCACCTGACCTACATGTCTTTGATTCACCTGACCTACATGTCTATGACTTACCTGACCTACATGTCGTTGATTCAGCTGACCTATATGTATTAGATTCACCTGATCTACATGTCGTTGATTCACCTAACCTACATGTCGTTGATTCACCTGACCTACATGTCTTTGATTCAGCTGACCTACATGTCTTTCATTCACCTGACCTACATGTCTTTGATTCACCTGACGTACATGACTTTGATTCACCTGACCTACAAGACTTTGATTCACCTGACCTACATGTCTTTGATTTACCTGACCTACATGTCTTTGATTCACCTGACTTACGTGTCTTTGATTTACATGTCCTACATGTCGTTGATTCCGCTGACCTACATGTCTTTGACTCACCTGACCTACATGTCTTTGACTCACCTGACCTACATGTCTTTGTTTCACCTGACATACATGTCTTTGATTCACCTGACGTACATGACTTTGATTCACCTGACCTACAAGACTTTGATTCACCTGAACTACATGTCTTTGATTTACCTGACCTAAATGTCTTTGATTCAGCTGATCTACCTGTCTTTGATTCACCTGACCTACATGTCGTTGATTCACCAGACCTACATGTCGTTGATTCAGCTGACCTACATGTCTTTGTTTCACCTGACCTACATGTCTTTGATTCAGCTGATCTACCTGTCTTTGATTCACCTGACCTACATGTCGTTGATTCAGCTGACGTGCATGTCTTTGATTCACCTGACCTACATGTCTTTGATTTACCTGACCTACATGTCTTTGATTTACCTGTCCTACATGTCTTTGACTCACCTGTCCTACATCTCTTTGACTCACCTGACCTACATGTCTTTGACTCACCTGACCTACATGTCTTTCATTCACCTGACCTACATGTCTTTGATTCACCTGACCTACATGTCTTTGATTGACCTGACCTACATATCTTTGATTGACCTGACCTACATGTCGTTGATACAGCTGACCTACATGTCTTTGTTTCACTTGACCTACATGTCTTTGATTCAGCTGATCTACCTGTCTTTGATTCAGCTGATCTACCTGTCTTTGATTCACCTGAGCTACGCGTCGTTGATTCACCTGACCTTCATGTCGTTGATTCACCTGACCTACATGTCGTTGATTCAGCTGACCTACATGTCTTTGTTTCACCTGACCTACATGTCTTTGATTCAGCTGATCTACCTGTCTTTGATTCACCTGACCTACATGTCTTTGATTCATCTGACTTACATGTCTGTGATTTACCTGTCCTACATGTCTTTGACTCACCTGACCTACATGTCTTTGATTCACCTGACCTACATGTCTATGACTTACCTGACCTACATGTCGTTGATTCAGCTGACCTATATGTATTAGATTCACCTGATCTACATGTCTTTGATTCAGCTGATCTACCTGTCTTGGATTCACCTGACCTACACGTCGTTGATTCACCTAACCTACATGTCGTTGATTCACCTGACCTACATGTCTTTGATTCAGCTGACCTACATGTCTTTCATTCACCTGACCTACATGTCTTTGATTCACCTGACGTACATGACTTTGATTCACCTGACCTACAAGACTTTGATTCACCTGAACTACATGTCTTTGATTTACCTGACCTAAATGTCATTGATTCAGCTGATCTACATGTCTTTGATTCACCAGACCTACATGTCGTTGATTCACCTGACCTACATGTCTTTGATTCAGCTGATCTACCTGTCTTTGATTCACCTGACCTACATGTCGTTGATTCAGCTGACGTGCATGTCTTTGATTCACCTGACCTACATGTCTTTGATTTACCTGACCTACATGTCTTTGATTTACCTGTCCTACATGTCTTTGACTCACCTGTCCTACATCTCTTTGACTCACCTGACCAACATGTCTTTGACTCACCTGACCTACATGTCTTTCATTCACCTGACCTACATGTCTTTGATTCACCTGACCTACATGTCTTTGATTGACCTGACCTACATATCTTTGATTGACCTGACCTACATGTCTTTGACTCACCTGACCTACATGTTTTTGACTCACCTGATCTACATGTCTTTGATTCACCTGACTTACATGTCTTTGATTGACCTGACCTACATTTCTTTGACTGACCTGACCTACATGTCTTTGATTCACCTGACCTACATATGTTTGACTCACCTGACCTACATGTCTTTGATTCACCTGACTTACATGTCTTTTATTCAGCTGACCTACATATCTTTCATTCACCTGACCTACCTGTCTTTGATTGACCTGACCTACATATCTTTGATTGACCTGACCTACATGTCTTTGACTGACCTGACCTACATGTCTTTGATTCACCTGACCTACATATCTTTGACTCACCTGACCTACATGTCTTTGATTCACCTGACTTACATGTCTTTGATTCACCTGAGCTACATGTATTTGATTGAGCTGACCTACATGTCTTTCATTCACCTGACCTACATGTCTTTGATTCAGCTGATCTACCTGTCTTTGATTCACCTGAGCTACGTGTCGTTGATTCACCTGACCTTCATGTCGTTGATTCACCTGACCTACATATCTTTGACTCACCTGACCTACATGTCTTTGATTCACCTGACTTACATGTCTTTGATTCACCTGACCTACATGTATTTGATTCAGCTGACCTACATGTCTTTCATTCACCTGACCTACATGTCTTTGATTCAGCTGATCTACCTGTCTTTGATTCACCTGAGCTACGCGTCGTTGATTCACCTGACTTTCATGTCGTTGATTCACCTGACCTACATGTCGTTGATTCAGCTGACCTACATGTCTTTGTTTCACCTGACCTACATGTCTTTGATTCAGCTGATCTACCTGTCTTTGATTCACCTGACCTACATGTCTTTGATTCATCTGACTTACATGTCTGTGATTTACCTGTCCTACATGTCTTTGACTCACCTGACCTACATGTCTTTGATTCACCTGACCTACATGTCTATGACTTACCTGACCTACATGTCGTTGATTCAGCTGACCTATATGTATTAGATTCACCTGATCTACATGTCTTTGATTCAGCTGATCTACCTGTCTTGGATTCACCTGACCTACACGTCGTTGATTCACCTAACCTACATGTCGTTGATTCACCTGACCTACATGTCTTTGATTCAGCTGACCTACATGTCTTTCATTCACCTGACCTACATGTCTTTGATTCACCTGACGTACATGACTTTGATTCACCTGACCTACAAGACTTTGATTCACCTGACCTACATGTCTTTGATTTACCTGACCTACATGTCTTTGATTCACCTGACTTACGTGTCTTTGATTTACATGTCCTACATGTCGTTGATTCCGCTGACCTACATGTCTTTGACTCACCTGACCTACATGTCTTTGACTCACCTGACCTACATGTCTTTGTTTCACCTGACATACATGTCTTTGATTCACCTGACGTACATGACTTTGATTCACCTGACCTACAAGACTTTGATTCACCTGAACTACATGTCTTTGATTTACCTGACCTAAATGTCTTTGATTCAGCTGATCTACCTGTCTTTGATTCACCTGACCTACATGTCGTTGATTCACCAGACCTACATGTCGTTGATTCAGCTGACCTACATGTCTTTGTTTCACCTGACCTACATGTCTTTGATTCAGCTGATCTACCTGTCTTTGATTCACCTGACCTACATGTCGTTGATTCAGCTGACGTGCATGTCTTTGATTCACCTGACCTACATGTCTTTGATTTACCTGACCTACATGTCTTTGATTTACCTGTCCTACATGTCTTTGACTCACCTGTCCTACATCTCTTTGACTCACCTGACCTACATGTCTTTGACTCACCTGACCTACATGTCTTTCATTCACCTGACCTACATGTCTTTGATTCACCTGACCTACATGTCTTTGATTGACCTGACCTACATATCTTTGATTGACCTGACCTACATGTCGTTGATACAGCTGACCTACATGTCTTTGTTTCACTTGACCTACATGTCTTTGATTCAGCTGATCTACCTGTCTTTGATTCAGCTGATCTACCTGTCTTTGATTCACCTGAGCTACGCGTCGTTGATTCACCTGACCTTCATGTCGTTGATTCACCTGACCTACATGTCGTTGATTCAGCTGACCTACATGTCTTTGTTTCACCTGACCTACATGTCTTTGATTCAGCTGATCTACCTGTCTTTGATTCACCTGACCTACATGTCTTTGATTCATCTGACTTACATGTCTGTGATTTACCTGTCCTACATGTCTTTGACTCACCTGACCTACATGTCTTTGATTCACCTGACCTACATGTCTATGACTTACCTGACCTACATGTCGTTGATTCAGCTGACCTATATGTATTAGATTCACCTGATCTACATGTCTTTGATTCAGCTGATCTACCTGTCTTGGATTCACCTGACCTACACGTCGTTGATTCACCTAACCTACATGTCGTTGATTCACCTGACCTACATGTCTTTGATTCAGCTGACCTACATGTCTTTCATTCACCTGACCTACATGTCTTTGATTCACCTGACGTACATGACTTTGATTCACCTGACCTACAAGACTTTGATTCACCTGACCTACATGTCTTTGATTTACCTGACCTACATGTCTTTGATTCACCTGACTTACGTGTCTTTGATTTACATGTCCTACATGTCGTTGATTCCGCTGACCTATATGTCTTTGACTCACCTGACCTACATGTCTTTGACTCACCTGACCTACATGTCTTTGTTTCACCTGACATACATGTCTTTGATTCAGCTGATCTACCTGTCTTTGATTCACCTGACCTACATGTCGTTGATTCAGCTGACGTGCATGTCTTTGATTCACCTGACCTACATGTCTTTGATTTACCTGACCTACATGTCTTTGATTTACCTGTCCTACATGTCTTTGACTCACCTGTCCTACATCTCTTTGACTCACCTGACCAACATGTCTTTGACTCACCTGACCTACATGTCTTTCATTAACCTGACCTACATGTCTTTGATTCACCTGACCTACATGTCTTTGATTGACCTGACCTACATATCTTTGATTGACCTGACCTACATGTCTTTGACTCACCTGACCTACATGTTTTTGACTCACCTGATCTACATGTCTTTGATTCACCTGACTTACATGTCTTTGATTGACCTGACCTACATTTCTTTGACTGACCTGACCTACATGTCTTTGATTCACCTGACCTACATATGTTTGACTCACCTGACCTACATGTCTTTGATTCACCTGACTTACATGTCTTTTATTCAGCTGACCTACATATCTTTCATTCACCTGACCTACCTGTCTTTGATTGACCTGACCTACATATCTTTGATTGACCTGACCTACATGTCTTTGACTGACCTGACCTACATGTCTTTGATTCACCTGACCTACATATCTTTGACTCACCTGACCTACATGTCTTTGATTCACCTGACTTACATGTCTTTGATTCACCTGAGCTACATGTATTTGATTGAGCTGACCTACATGTCTTTCATTCACCTGACCTACATGTCTTTGATTCAGCTGATCTACCTGTCTTTGATTCACCTGAGCTACGTGTCGTTGATTCACCTGACCTTCATGTCGTTGATTCACCTGACCTACATATCTTTGACTCACCTGACCTACATGTCTTTGATTCACCTGACTTACATGTCTTTGATTCACCTGACCTACATGTATTTGATTCAGCTGACCTACATGTCTTTCATTCACCTGACCTACATGTCTTTGATTCAGCTGATCTACCTGTCTTTGATTCACCTGAGCTACGCGTCGTTGATTCACCTGACTTTCATGTCGTTGATTCACCTGACCTACATGTCGTTGATTCAGCTGACCTACATGTCTTTGTTTCACCTGACCTACATGTCTTTGATTCAGCTGATCTACCTGTCTTTGATTCACCTGACCTACATGTCTTTGATTCATCTGACTTACATGTCTGTGATTTACCTGTCCTACATGTCTTTGACTCACCTGACCTACATGTCTTTGATTCACCTGACCTACATGTCTATGACTTACCTGACCTACATATCGTTGATTCAGCTGACCTATATGTATTAGATTCACCTGATCTACATGTCTTTGATTCAGCTGATCTACCTGTCTTGGATTCACCTGACCTACACGTCGTTGATTCACCTAACCTACATGTCGTTGATTCACCTGACCTACATGTCTTTGATTCAGCTGACCTACATGTCTTTCATTCACCTGACCTACATGTCTTTGATTCACCTGACGTACATGACTTTGATTCACCTGACCTACAAGACTTTGATTCACCTGACCTACATGTCTTTGATTTACCTGACCTACATGTCTTTGATTCACCTGACTTACGTGTCTTTGATTTACATGTCCTACATGTCGTTGATTCCGCTGACCTACATGTCTTTGACTCACCTGACCTACATGTCTTTGACTCACCTGACCTACATGTCTTTGTTTCACCTGACATACATGTCTTTGATTCACCTGACATACATGACTTTGATTCACCTGACCTACAAGACTTTGATTCACCTGAACTACATGTCTTTGATTTACCTGACCTAAATGTCTTTGATTCAGCTGATCTACCTGTCTTTGATTCACCTGACCTACATGTCGTTGATTCACCAGACCTACATGTCGTTGATTCAGCTGACCTACATGTCTTTGTTTCACCTGACCTACATGTCTTTGATTCAGCTGATCTACCTGTCTTTGATTCACCTGACCTACATGTCGTTGATTCAGCTGACGTGCATGTCTTTGATTCACCTGACCTACATGTCTTTGATTTACCTGACCTACATGTCTTTGATTTACCTGTCCTACATGTCTTTGACTCACCTGTCCTACATCTCTTTGACTCACCTGACCTACATGTCTTTGACTCACCTGACCTACATGTCTTTCATTCACCTGACCTACATGTCTTTGATTCACCTGACCTACATGTCTTTGATTGACCTGACCTACATATCTTTGATTGACCTGACCTACATGTCGTTGATACAGCTGACCTACATGTCTTTGTTTCACTTGACCTACATGTCTTTGATTCAGCTGATCTACCTGTCTTTGATTCAGCTGATCTACCTGTCTTTGATTCACCTGAGCTACGCGTCGTTGATTCACCTGACCTTCATGTCGTTGATTCACCTGACCTACATGTCGTTGATTCAGCTGACCTACATGTCTTTGTTTCACCTGACCTACATGTCTTTGATTCAGCTGATCTACCTGTCTTTGATTCACCTGACCTACATGTCTTTGATTCATCTGACTTACATGTCTGTGATTTACCTGTCCTACATGTCTTTGACTCACCTGACCTACATGTCTTTGATTCACCTGACCTACATGTCTATGACTTACCTGACCTACATGTCGTTGATTCAGCTGACCTATATGTATTAGATTCACCTGATCTACATGTCTTTGATTCAGCTGATCTACCTGTCTTGGATTCACCTGACCTACACGTCGTTGATTCACCTAACCTACATGTCGTTGATTCACCTGACCTACATGTCTTTGATTCAGCTGACCTACATGTCTTTCATTCACCTGACCTACATGTCTTTGATTCACCTGACGTACATGACTTTGATTCACCTGACCTACAAGACTTTGATTCACCTGATCTACATGTCTTTGATTTACCTGACCTACATGTCTTTGATTCACCTGACTTACGTGTCTTTGATTTACATGTCCTACATGTCGTTGATTCCGCTGACCTATATGTCTTTGACTCACCTGACCTACATGTCTTTGACTCACCTGACCTACATGTCTTTGTTTCACCTGACATACATGTCTTTGATTCACCTGACGTACATGACTTTGATTCACCTGACCTACAAGACTTTGATTCACCTGAACTACATGTCTTTGATTTACCTGACCTAAATGTCTTTGATTCAGCTGATCTACCTGTCTTTGATTCACCTGACCTACATGTCGTTGATTCACCAGACCTACATGTCGTTGATTCAGCTGACCTACATGTCTTTGTTTCACCTGACCTACATGTCTTTGATTCACCTGACCTACATGTCTTTGATTTACCTGACCTACATGTCTTTGATTTACCTGTCCTACATGTCTTTGACTCACCTGTCCTACATCTCTTTGACTCACCTGACCTACATGTCTTTGACTCACCTGACCTACATGTCTTTCATTCACCTGACCTACATGTCTTTGATTCACCTGACCTACATGTCTTTGATTGACCTGACCTACATATCTTTGATTGACCTGACCTACATGTCGTTGATACAGCTGACCTACATGTCTTTGTTTCACTTGACCTACATGTCTTTGATTCAGCTGATCTACCTGTCTTTGATTCAGCTGATCTACCTGTCTTTGATTCACCTGAGCTACGCGTCGTTGATTCACCTGACCTTCATGTCGTTGATTCACCTGACCTACATGTCGTTGATTCAGCTGACCTACATGTCTTTGTTTCACCTGACCTACATGTCTTTGATTCAGCTGATCTACCTGTCTTTGATTCACCTGACCTACATGTCTTTGTTTCACCTGACCTACATGTCTTTGATTCAGCTGATCTACCTGTCTTTGATTCACCTGACCTACATGTCTTTGATTCATCTGACTTACATGTCTGTGATTTACCTGTCCTACATGTCTTTGACTCACCTGACCTACATGTCTTTGATTCACCTGACCTGCATGTCTATGACTTACCTGACCTACATGTCTTTGATTCAGCTGACCTATATGTATTAGATTCACCTGATCTACATGTCTTTGATTCAGCTGATCTACCTGTCTTGGATTCACCTGACCTACACGTCGTTGATTCACCTAACCTACATGTCGTTGATTCACCTGACCTACCTGTCTTTGATTCAGCTGACGTACATGTATTTCATTCACCTGACCTACATGACTTTGATTCACCTGACCTACAAGACTTTGATTCACCTGACCTACATGTCTTTGATTTACCTGACCTACATGTCTTTGATTCACCTGACTTACGTGTCTTTGATTTACATGTCCTACATGTCGTTGATTCCGCTGACCTACATGTCTTTGACTCACCTGACCTACATGTCTTTGACTCACCTGACCTACATGTCTTTGTTTCACCTGACATACATGTCTTTGATTCACCTGACGTACATGACTTTGATTCACCTGACCTACAAGACTTTGATTCACCTGAACTACATGTCTTTGATTTACCTGACCTAAATGTCTTTGATTCAGCTGATCTACATGTCTTTGATTCACCAGACCTACATGTCGTTGATTCACCTGACCTACATGTCTTTGATTCAGCTGATCTACCTGTCTTTGATTCACCTGACCTACATGTCGTTGATTCAGCTGACGTGCATGTCTTTGATTTACCTGACCTACATGTCTTTGATTTACCTGTCCTACATGTCTTTGACTCACCTGTCCTACATCTCTTTGACTCACCTGACCAACATGTCTTTGACTCACCTGACCTACATGTCTTTCATTCACCTGACCTACATGTCTTTGATTCACCTGACCTACATGTCTTTGATTGACCTGACCTACATATCTTTGATTGACCTGACCTACATGTCTTTGACTCACCTGACCTACATGTCTTTGACTCACCTGATCTACATGTCTTTGATTCACCTGACTTACATGTCTTTGATTGACCTGACCTACATTTCTTTGACTGACGTGACCTACATGTCTTTGATTCACCTGACCTACATATGTTTGACTCACCTGACCTACATGTCTTTGATTCACCTGACTTACATGTCTTTTATTCAGCTGACCTACATGTCTTTCATTCACCTGACCTACATGTCTTTGATTGACCTGACCTACATATCTTTGATTGACCTGACCTACATGTCTTTGACTGACCTGACCTACATGTCTTTGATTCACCTGACCTACATATCTTTGACTCACCTGACCTACATGTCTTTGATTCACCTGACTTACATGTCTTTGATTCACCTGAGCTACATGTATTTGATTCAGCTGACCTACATGTCTTTCATTCACCTGACCTACATGTCTTTGATTCAGCTGATCTACCTGTCTTGGATTCACCTGACCTACACGTCGTTGATTCACCTAACCTACATGTCGTTGATTCACCTGACCTACATGTCTTTGATTCAGCTGACCTACATGTCTTTCATTCACCTGACCTACATGTCTTTGATTCACCTGACGTACATGACTTTGATTCACCTGACCTACAAGACTTTGATTCACCTGACCTACATGTCTTTGATTTACCTGACCTACATGTCTTTGATTCACCTGACTTACGTGTCTTTGATTTACATGTCCTACATGTCATTGATTCCGCTGACCTACATGTCTTTGACTCACCTGACCTACATGTCTTTGACTCACCTGACCTACATGTCTTTGTTTCACCTGACATACATGTCTTTGATTCACCTGACGTACATGACTTTGATTCACCTGACCTACAAGACTTTGATTCACCTGAACTACATGTCTTTGATTTACCTGACCTAAATGTCTTTGATTCAGCTCATCTACCCGTCTTTGATTCACCTGACCTACATGTCGTTGATTCACCAGACCTACATGTCGTTGATTCAGCTGACCTACATGTCTTTGTTTCACCTGACCTACATGTCTTTGATTCAGCTGATCTACCTGTCTTTGATTCACCTGACCTACATGTCTTTGATTCATCTGACTTACATGTCTGTGATTTACCTGTCCTACATGTCTTTGACTCACCTGACCTACATGTCTTTGATTCACCTGACCTACATGTCTATGACTTACCTGACCTACATGTCGTTGATTCAGCTGACCTATATGTATTAGATTCACCTGATCTACATGTCTTTGATTCAGCTGATCTACCTGTCTTGGATTCACCTAACCTACACGTCGTTGATTCACCTAACCTACATGTCGTTGATTCACCTGACCTACATGTCTTTGATTCACCTGACCTACATATCTTTGATTGGCCTGACCTACATGTCTTTGATTCACCTGACCTACATGTCGTTGATTCAGCTGACCTACATGTCTTTGATTCACCTGACGTACATGACTTTGATTCACCTGACCTACAAGACTTTGATTCACCTGACCTACATGTCTTTGATTTACCTGACCTACATGTCTTTGATTCACCTGACTTACGTGTCTTGGATTTACATGTCCTACATGTCGTTGATTCCGCTGACCTACATGTCTTTGATTCACCTGTCCTACATGTCTTTGACTCACCTGTCCTACATCTCTTTGACTCACCTGACCTACATGTCTTTGACTCACCTGACCTACATGTCTTTCATTCACCTGACCTACATGTCTTTGATTCACCTGACCTACATGTCTTTGATTGACCTGACCTACATATCTTTGATTGACCTGACCTACATGTCGTTGATACAGCTGACCTACATGTCTTTGTTTCACTTGACCTACATGTCTTTGATTCAGCTGATCTACCTGTCTTTGATTCACCTGACCTACATGTCTTTGATTCATCTGACTTACATGTCTGTGATTTACCTGTCCTACATGTCTTTGACTCACCTGACCTACATGTCTTTGATTCACCTGACCTTCATGTCTATGACTTACCTGACCTACATGTCGTTGATTCAGCTGACCTATATGTATTAGATTCACCTGATCTACATGTCTTTGATTCAGCTGATCTACCTGTCTTGGATTCACCTGACCTACACGTCGTTGATTCACCTAACCTACATGTCGTTGATTCACCTGACCTACCTGTCTTTGATTCAGCTGACGTACATGTATTTCATTCACCTGACCTACATGACTTTGATTCACCTGACCTACAAGACTTTGATTCACCTGACCTACATGTCTTAGATTTACCTGACCTACATGTCTTTGATTCACCTGACTTACGTGTCTTTGATTTACATGTCCTACATGTCGTTGATTCCGCTGACCTACATGTCTTTGACTCACCTGACCTACATGTCTTTGACTCACCTGACCTACATGTCTTTGTTTCACCTGACATACATGTCTTTGATTCACCTGACGTACATGACTTTGATTCACCTGACCTACAAGACTTTGATTCACCTGAACTACATGTCTTTGATTTACCTGACCTAAATGTCTTTGATTCAGCTGATCTACATGTCTTTGATTCACCAGACCTACATGTCTTTGACTCACCTGTCCTACATCTCTTTGACTCACCTGACCAACATGTCTTTGACTCACCTGACCTACATGTCTTTGATTCACCTGACCTACATGTCTTTGATTCACCTGACCTACATGTCTTTGATTGACCTGACCTACATATCTTTGATTGACCTGACCTACATGTCTTTGACTCACCTGACCTACATGTCTTTGACTCACCTGATCTACATGTCTTTGATTCACCTGACTTACATGTCTTTGATTGACCTTACCTACATTTCTTTGACTGACCTGACCTACATGTCTTTGATTCACCTGACCTACATATGTTTGACTCACCTGACCTACATGTCTTTGATTCACCTGACTTACATGTCTTTTATTCAGCTGACCTACATGTCTTTCATTCACCTGACCTACATGTCTTTGATTGACCTGACCTACATATCTTTGATTGACCTGACCTACATGTCTTTGACTGACCTGACCTACATGTCTTTGATTCACCTGACCTACATATCTTTGACTCACCTGACCTACATGTCTTTGATTCACCTGACTTACATGTCTTTGATTCACCTGAGCTACATGTATTTGATTCAGCTGACCTACATGTCTTTCATTCACCTGACCTACATGTCTTTGATTCAGCTGATCTACCTGTCTTGGATTCACCTGACCTACACGTCGTTGATTCACCTAACCTACATGTCGTTGATTCACCTGACCTACATGTCTTTGATTCAGCTGACCTACATGTCTTTCATTCACCTGACCTACATGTCTTTGATTCACCTGACGTACATGACTTTGATTCACCTGACCTACAAGACTTTGATTCACCTGACCTACATGTCTTTGATTTACCTGACCTACATGTCTTTGATTCACCTGACTTACGTGTCTTTGATTTACATGTCCTACATGTCGTTGATTCCGCTGACCTACATGTCTTTGACTCACCTGACCTACATGTCTTTGACTCACCTGACCTACATGTCTTTGTTTCACCTGACATACATGTCTTTGATTCACCTGACGTACATGACTTTGATTCACCTGACCTACAAGACTTTGATTCACCTGAACTACATGTCTTTGATTGGCCTGACCTACATGTCTTTGATTCACCTGACCTACATGTCGTTGATTCAGCTGACCTACATGTCTTTGATTCACCTGACGTACATGACTTTGATTCACCTGACCTACAAGACTTTGATTCACCTGACCTACATGTCTTTGATTTACCTGACCTACATGTCTTTGATTCACCTGACTTACGTGTCTTGGATTTACATGTCCTACATGTCGTTGATTCCGCTGACCTACATGTCTTTGATTCACCTGACCTACATGTCTTCGATTCACTTGTCCTACCTGTCTTTGATTCACCTGACCTACATGTCTTTGATTCAGCTGATCTACCTGTCTTTGATTCACCTGACCTACATGTCGTTGATTCACCAGACCTACATGTCGTTGATTCAGCGGACCTACATGTCTTTGTTTCACCTGACCTACATGTCTTTGATTCAGCTGATCTACCTGTCTTTGATTCACCTGACCTACATGTCTTTGATTCAGCTGACCTACATGTCTTTGATTCAGCTGACCTACATGTCTTTGATTCACCTGACCTACATGTCTTTGATTGACCTGACCTACATGTCTTTGATTCACCTGACTTACATGTCTTTGATTCAGCTGACCTACATGTCTTTCATTCACTTGAGCTACATGTCTTTGATTCACCTGACCTATATGTGTTTTATTCACCTGACCTACATGTCTTTGATTCATCTGACGTACATGACTTTGATTCACCTGACCTACAAGACTTTGACTCACCTGACCTACATGTATTTCATTCACCTGAGCTACATGTCTTTGATTCACCTGACCTATATGTGTTTTATTCACCTGACCTACATGTCTTTGATTCACCTGACGTACATGACTTTGATTCACCTGACCTACAAGACTTTGATTCACCTGACCTACCTGTCTTTGATTTACCTGACCTACATGTCTTTGATTCACCTGACTTACATGTCTTTGATTTACCTGTCCTACATGTCTTTGACTCACCTGACCTACATGTTTTTGATTGACCTGACCTACATGTCTTTGATTCACCTGACTTACATGTCTTTGATTCAGCTGACCTACATGACTTTGATTCACCTCACCTACATGTCGTTGATTCACCTGACCTACATGTCTTTGATTTACCTGTCCTACATGTCTTTGACTCACCTGACCTACATGTCTTTGATTCACCTGACCTACATGTCTTTGATTCACCTGACTTACATGTCTTTGATTCAGCTGACCTACATGACTTTGATTCACCTGACCTACAAGACTTTGATTGACCTGACCTACATTTCTTTGATTCAGCGGACCTACATGTCTTTGATTCAGCTGACCTACATGTCTTTGATTCACCTGAGCTACGTGTCATTGATTCACCTGACCTACATGTCTTTGATTCAGCTGACCTACATGTCTTTGATTCACCAGACCTACATGTCTTTGATTCACCTGGCCTACACGTCGTTGATTCACCTGACCTACATGTCGTTGATTCACCTGACCTACATGTCTTTGATTCATCTGACCTACATGTCGTTGATTCACCTGACCTACATGTCTTTGATTCAGCTGATCTACCTGTCTTTGATTCACCTGACCTACATGTTTTTGATTCACTTGACCTACATGTCTTTGATTCACCTGACCTACCTGTCTTTGATTCACCTGACCTACATGTCTTTGATTTACCTGAGCTACATGTCTTTGATTCACCTGACTTACATGTCTTTGATTTACCTGTCCTACATGTCTTTGACTCACCTGACCTACACGTCTTTGATTCACCTGACCTACATGTCTTTGATTCACCTGACTTACATGTCTTTGATTCAGCTGACCTACATGTCTTTGTTTCACCTGACCTACATGTCTTTGATTCACCTGACTTACATGTCTTTGACTTACCTGACCTACATGTCGTTGAATCAGCTGACCTACATGTATTTGATTCACCTGATCTACATGTCTTTGATTCAGCTGATCTACCTGTCTTGGATTCACCTGACCTATATGTGTTTTATTCACCTGACCTACATGTCTTTGATTCATCTGACGTACATGACTTTGATTCACCTGACCTACAAGACTTTGATTCACCTGACCCACATGTCTTTGATTTACCTGACCTACATGTCTTTGATTCACCTGACTTACGTGTCTTTGATTTACATGTCCTACATGTCGTTGATTCCGCTGACCTACATGTCTTTGACTCACCTGACCTACATGTCTTTGACTCACCTGACCTACATGTCTTTGTTTCACCTGACATACATGTCTTTGATTCACCTGACGTACATGACTTTGATTCACCTGACCTACAAGACTTTGATTCACCTGACCTACAAGACTTTGATTCACCTGAACTACATGTCTTTGATTGGCCTGACCTACATGTCTTTGATTCACCTGACCTACATGTCGTTGATTCAGCTGACCTACATGTCTTTGATTCACCTGACGTACATGACTTTGATTCACCTGACCTACAAGACTTTGATTCACCTGACCTACATGTCTTTGATTTACCTGACCTACATGTCTTTGATTCACCTGACTTACGTGTCTTGGATTTACATGTCCTACATGTCGTTGATTCCGCTGACCTACATGTCTTTGATTCACCTGACCTACATGTCTTCGATTCACTTGTCCTACCTGTCTTTGATTCACCTGACCTACATGTCTTTGATTCAGCTGATCTACCTGTCTTTGATTCACCTGACCTACATGTCGTTGATTCACCAGACCTACATGTCGTTGATTCAGCTGACCTACATGTCTTTGTTTCACCTGACCTACATGTCTTTGATTCAGCTGATCTACCTGTCTTTGATTCACCTGACCTACATGTCTTTGATTCAGCTGACCTACATGTCTTTGATTCAGCTGACCTACATGTCTTTGATTCACCTGACTTACATGTCTTTGATTGACCTGACCTACATGTCTTTGATTCACCTGACTTACATGTCTTTGATTCAGCTGACCTACATGTCTTTCATTCACCTTAGCTACATGTCTTTGATTCACCTGACCTATATGTGTTTTATTCACCTGACCTACATGTCTTTGATTCATCTGACGTACATGACTTTGATTCACCTGACCTACAAGACTTTGACTCACCTGACCTACATGTATTTCATTCACCTGAGCTACATGTCTTTGATTCACCTGACCTATATGTGTTTTATTCACCTGACCTACATGTCTTTGATTCACCTGACGTACATGACTTTGATTCACCTGACCTACAAGACTTTGATTCACCTGACCTACCTGTCTTTGATTTACCTGACCTACATGTCTTTGATTCACCTGACTTACATGTCTTTGATTTACCTGTCCTACATGTCTTTGACTCACCTGACCTACATGTTTTTGATTGGCCTGACCTACATGTCTTTGATTCACCTGACTTACATGTCTTTGATTCAGCTGACCTACATGACTTTGATTCACCTCACCTACATGTCGTTGATTCACCTGACCTACATGTCTTTGATTTACCTGTCCTACATGTCTTTGACTCACCTGACCTACATGTCTTTGATTCACCTGACCTACATGTCTTTGATTCACCTGACTTACATGTCTTTGATTCAGCTGACCTACATGACTTTGATTCACCTGACCTACAAGACTTTGATTGACCTGACCTACATGTCTTTGATTCAGCGGACCTACATGTCTTTGATTCAGCTGACCTACATGTCTTTGATTCACCTGAGCTACGTGTCATTGATTCACCTGACCTACATGTCTTTGATTCAGCTGACCTACATGTCTTTGATTCACCAGACCTACATGTCTTTGATTCACCTGGCCTACACGTTGTTGATTCACCTGACCTACATGTCGTTGATTCACCTGACCTACATGTCGTTGATTCACCTGACCTACATGTCTTTTATTCATCTGACCTACATGTCGTTGATTCACCTGACCTACATGTCTTTGATTCAGCTGATCTACCTGTCTTTGATTCACCTGACCTACATGTCTTTGATTCACTTGACCTACATGTCTTTGATTCACCTGACCTACCTGTCTTTGATTCACCTGACCTACATGTCTTTGATTTACCTGAGCTACATGTCTTTGATTCACCTGACTTACATGTCTTTGATTTACCTGTCCTACATGTCTTTGACTCACCTGACCTACACGTCTTTGATTCACCTGACCTACATGTCTTTGATTCACCTGACTTACATGTCTTTGATTCAGCTGACCTACATGTCTTTGTTTCACCTGACCTACATGTCTTTGATTCAGCTGATCTACCTGTCTTGGATTCACCTGACCTACACGTCGTTGATTCACCTAACCTACATGTCGTTGATTCACCTGACCTACCTGTCTTTGATTCAGCTGACGTACATGTATTTCATTCACCTGACCTACATGACTTTGATTCACCTGACCTACAAGACTTTGATTCACCTGACCTACATGTCTTTGATTTACCTGACCTACATGTCTTTGATTCACCTGACTTACGTGTCTTTGATTTACATGTCCTACATGTCGTTGATTCCGCTGACCTACATGTCTTTGACTCACCTGACCTACATGTCTTTGACTCACCTGACCTACATGTCTTTGTTTCACCTGACATACATGTCTTTGATTCACCTGACGTACATGACTTTGATTCACCTGACCTACAAGACTTTGATTCACCTGAACTACATGTCTTTGATTTACCTGACCTAAATGTCTTTGATTCAGCTGATCTACATGTCTTTGACTCACCTGTCCTACATCTCTTTGACTCACCTGACCAACATGTCTTTGACTCACCTGACCTACATGTCTTTGTTTCACCTGACATACATGTCTTTGATTCAGCTGACCTACATGTCTTTCATTCACCTGACCTACATGTCTTTGATTGACCTGACCTACATATCTTTGATTGACCTGACCTACATGTCTTTGACTGACCTGACCTACATGTCTTTGATTCACCTGACCTACATATCTTTGACTCACCTGACCTACATGTCTTTGATTCACCTGACTTACATGTCTTTGATTCACCTGAGCTACATGTATTTGATTCAGCTGACCTACATGTCTTTCATTCACCTGACCTACATGTCTTTGATTCAGCTGATCTACCTGTCTTGGATTCACCTGACCTACACGTCGTTGATTCACCTAACCTACATGTCGTTGATTCACCTGACCTACATGTCTTTGATTCAGCTGACCTACATGTCTTTCATTCACCTGACCTACATGTCTTTGATTCACCTGACGTACATGACTTTGATTCACCTGACCTACAAGACTTTGATTCACCTGACCTACATGTCTTTGATTTACCTGACCTACATGTCTTTGATTCACCTGACTTACGTGTCTTTGATTTACATGTCCTACATGTCGTTGATTCCGCTGACCTACATGTCTTTGACTCACCTGACCTACATGTCTTTGACTCACCTGACCTACATGTCTTTGTTTCACCTGACATACATGTCTTTGATTCACCTGACGTACATGACTTTGATTCACCTGACCTACAAGACTTTGATTCACCTGAACTACATGTCTTTGATTGGCCTGACCTACATGTCTTTGATTCACCTGACCTACATGTCGTTGATTCAGCTGACCTACATGTCTTTGATTCACCTGACGTACATGACTTTGATTCACCTGACCTACAAGACTTTGATTCACCTGACCTACATGTCTTTGATTTACCTGACCTACATGTCTTTGATTCACCTGACTTACGTGTCTTGGATTTACATGTCCTACATGTCGTTGATTCCGCTGACCTACATGTCTTTGATTCACCTGACCTACATGTCTTCGATTCACTTGTCCTACCTGTCTTTGATTCACCTGACCTACATGTCTTTGATTCAGCTGATCTACCTGTCTTTGATTCACCTGACCTACATGTCGTTGATTCACCAGACCTACATGTCGTTGATTCAGCTGAACTACATGTCTTTGTTTCACCTGACCTACATGTCTTTGATTCAGCTGATCTACCTGTCTTTGATTCACCTGACCTACATGTCTTTGATTCAGCTGACCTACATGTCTTTGATTCAGCTGACCTACATGTCTTTGATTCACCTGACCTACATGTCTTTGATTGACCTGACCTACATGTCTTTGATTCACCTGACTTACATGTCTTTGATTCAGCTGACCTACATGTCTTTCATTCACCTGAGCTACATGTCTTTGATTCACCTGACCTATATGTGTTTTATTCACCTGACCTACATGTCTTTGATTCATCTGACGTACATGACTTTGATTCACCTGACCTACAAGACTTTGACTCACCTGACCTACATGTATTTCATTCACCTGAGCTACATGTCTTTGATTCACCTGACCTATATGTGTTTTATTCACCTGACCTACATGTCTTTGATTCACCTGACGTACATGACTTTGATTCACCTGACCTACAAGACTTTGATTCACCTGACCTACCTGTCTTTGATTTACCTGACCTACATGTCTTTGATTCACCTGACTTACATGTCTTTGATTTACCTGTCCTACATGTCTTTGACTCACCTGACCTACATGTTTTTGATTGTCCTGACCTACATGTCTTTGATTCACCTGACTTACATGTCTTTGATTCAGCTGACCTACATGACTTTGATTCACCTCACCTACATGTCGTTGATTCACCTGACCTACATGTCTTTGATTTACCTGTCCTACATGTCTTTGACTCACCTGACCTACATGTCTTTGATTCACCTGACCTACATGTCTTTGATTCACCTGACTTACATGTCTTTGATTCAGCTGACCTACATGACTTTGATTCACCTGACCTACAAGACTTTGATTGACCTGACCTACATGTCTTTGATTCAGCGGACCTACATGTCTTTGATTCAGCTGACCTACATGTCTTTGATTCACCTGAGCTACGTGTCATTGATTCACCTGACCTACATGTCTTTGATTCAGCTGACCTACATGTCTTTGATTCACCAGACCTACATGTCTTTGATTCACCTGGCCTACACGTCGTTGATTCACCTGACCTACATGTCGTTGATTCACCTGACCTACATGTCTTTGATTCATCTGACCTACATGTCGTTGATTCACCTGACCTACATGTCTTTGATTCAGCTGATCTACCTGTCTTTGATTCACCTGACCTACATGTCTTTGATTCACTTGACCTACATGTCTTTGATTCACCTGACCTACCTGTCTTTGATTCACCTGACCTACATGTCTTTGATTTACCTGAGCTACATGTCTTTGATTCACCTGACTTACATGTCTTTGATTTACCTGTCCTACATGTCTTTGACTCACCTGACCTACACGTCTTTGATTCACCTGACCTACATGTCTTTGATTCACCTGACTTACATGTCTTTGATTCAGCTGACCTACATGTCTTTGTTTCACCTGACCTACATGTCTTTGATTCAGCTGATCTACGTGTCTTTGATTCACCTGACCTACATGTCTTTGATTCACCTGACCTACATGTCTTTGATTGACCTGAGCTACATGTCTTTGATTCACCTGACTTACATGTCTTTGATTTACCTGTCCTACATGTCTTTGACTCACCTGACCTACACGTCTTTGATTCACCTGACCTACATGTCTTTGATTCACCTGACTTACATGTCTTTGATTCAGCTGACCTACATGTCTTTGTTTCACCTGACCTACATGTCTTTGATTCAGCTGATCTACGTGTCTTTGATTCACCTGACCTACATGTCTTTGATTCACCTGACTTACATGTCTGTGATTTACCTGTCCTACATGTCTTTGACTCACCTGACCTACATGTCTTTCATTCACCTGACCTACATGTCTTTGACTTACCTGACCTACATGTCGTTGAATCAGCTGACCTACATGTATTTGATTCACCTGATCTACATGTCTTTGATTCAGCTGATCTACCTGTCTTGGATTCACCTGACCTATATGTGTTTTATTCACCTGACCTACATGTCTTTGATTCATCTGACGTACATGACTTTGATTCACCTGACCTACAAGACTTTGATTCACCTGACCTACATGTCTTTGATTCACCTGACTTACATGTCTTTGATTTACCTGTCCTACATGTCTTTGACTCACTTGACCTACATGTCTTTGATTCACCTGACCTACATGTCTTTGACTCACTTGACCTACATGTATTTCATTCACCTGATCTACATGTCTTTGATTCACCTGACCTACATGTCTTTGATTCACCTGACTTACATGTCTGTGATTTACCTGTCCTACATGTCTTTGACTCACCTGACCTACATGTCTTTGTTTCACCTGACCTACATGTCTTTGATTCAGCTGATCTACCTGTCTTTGATTCACCTGACCTACATGTCTTTGATTCAGCTGACCTACATGTCTTTGATTCAGCTGACCTACATGTCTTTGATTCACCTGACCTACATGTCTTTGATTGACCTGACCTACATGTCTTTGATTCACCTGACTTACATGTCTTTGATTCAGCTGACCTACATGTCTTTCATTCACCTGAGCTACATGTCTTTGATTCACCTGACCTATATGTGTTTTATTCACCTGACCTACATGTCTTTGATTCATCTGACGTACATGACTTTGATTCACCTGACCTACAAGACTTTGACTCACCTGACCTACATGTATTTCATTCACCTGAGCTACATGTCTTTGATTCACCTGACCTATATGTGTTTTATTCACCTGACCTACATGTCTTTGATTCACCTGACGTACATGACTTTGATTCAGCTGACCTACATGTCTTTCATTCACCTGACCTACATGTCTTTGATTCAGCTGATCTACCTGTCTTGGATTCACCTGACCTACATGTCTTTGATTCACCTGACTTACATGTCTTTGATTCAGCTGACCTACATGTCTTTCATTCACCTGAGCTACATGTCTTTGATTCAGCTGACCTACATGTCTTTCATTCACCTGAGCTACATGTCTTTGATTCACCTGACCTATATGTGTTTTATTCACCTGACCTACATGTCTTTGATTCATCTGACGTACATGACTTTGATTCACCTGACCTACATGTCTTTGATTCAGCTGATCTACCTGTCTTTGTTTCACCTGACCTACATGTCTTTGATTCAGCTGATCTACGTGTCTTTGATTCACCTGACCTACATGTCTTTGATTCACCTGACTTACATGTCTGTGATTTACCTGTCCTACATGTCTTTGATTGACCTGACCTACATATATTTGATTGACCTGACCTACATGTCTTTGACTGACCTGACCTACATGTCTTTGATTCAGCTGACCTACATGTCTTTCATTCACCTGACCTACATGTCTTTGATTCACCTGACGTACATGACTTTGATTCACCTGACCTACAAGACTTTGATTCACCTGACCTACATGTCTTTGATTTACCTGACCTACATGTCTTTGATTCACCTGACTTACGTGTCTTTGATTTACATGTCCTACATGTCGTTGATTCCGCTGACCTACATGTCTTTGACTCACCTGACCTACATGTCTTTGACTCACCTGACCTACATGTCTTTGTTTCACCTGACGTACATGACTTTGATTCACCTGACCTACAAGACTTTGATTCACCTGAACTACATGTCTTTGATTGGCCTGACCTACATGTCTTTGATTCACCTGACCTACATGTCGTTGATTCAGCTGACCTACATGTCTTTGATTCACCTGACGTACATGACTTTGATTCACCTGACCTACAAGACTTTGATTCACCTGACCTACATGTCTTTGATTTACCTGACCTACATGTCTTTGATTCACCTGACTTACGTGTCTTGGATTTACATGTCCTACATGTCGTTGATTCCGCTGACCTACATGTCTTTGATTCACCTGACCTACATGTCTTCGATTCACTTGTCCTACCTGTCTTTGATTCACCTGACCTACATGTCTTTGATTCAGCTGATCTACCTGTCTTTGATTCACCTGACCTACATGTCGTTGATTCACCAGACCTACATGTCGTTGATTCAGCTGACCTACATGTCTTTGTTTCACCTGACCTACATGTCTTTGATTCAGCTGATCTACCTGTCTTTGATTCACCTGACCTACATGTCTTTGATTCAGCTGACCTACATGTCTTTGATTCAGCTGACCTACATGTCTTTGATTCACCTGACCTACATGTCTTTGATTCACCTGACCTACATGTCTTTGATTCACCTGACTTACATGTCTTTGATTCAGCTGACCTACATGTCTTTCATTCACCTGAGCTACATGTCTTTGATTCACCTGACCTATATGTGTTTTATTCACCTGACCTACATGTCTTTGATTCATCTGACGTACATGACTTTGATTCACCTGACCTACAAGACTTTGACTCACCTGACCTACATGTATTTCATTCACCTGAGCTACATGTCTTTGATTCACCTGACCTATATGTGTTTTATTCACCTGACCTACATGTCTTTGATTCACCTGACGTACATGACTTTGATTCACCTGACCTACAAGACTTTGATTCACCTGACCTACCTGTCTTTGATTTACCTGACCTACATGTCTTTGATTCACCTGACTTACATGTCTTTGATTTACCTGTCCTACATGTCTTTGACTCACCTGACCTACATGTTTTTGATTGTCCTGACCTACATGTCTTTGATTCACCTGACTTACATGTCTTTGATTCAGCTGACCTACATGACTTTGATTCACCTCACCTACATGTCGTTGATTCACCTGACCTACATGTCTTTGATTTACCTGTCCTACATGTCTTTGACTCACCTGACCTACATGTCTTTGATTCACCTGACCTACATGTCTTTGATTCACCTGACTTACATGTCTTTGATTCAGCTGACCTACATGACTTTGATTCACCTGACCTACAAGACTTTGATTGACCTGACCTACATGTCTTTGATTCAGCGGACCTACATGTCTTTGATTCAGCTGACCTACATGTCCTTGATTCACCTGAGCTACGTGTCATTGATTCACCTGACCTACATGTCTTTGATTCAGCTGACCTACATGTCTTTGATTCACCAGACCTACATGTCTTTGATTCACCTGGCCTACACGTCGTTGATTCACCTGACCTACATGTCGTTGATTCACCTGACCTACATGTCTTTGATTCATCTGACCTACATGTCGTTGATTCACCTGACCTACATGTCTTTGATTCAGCTGATCTACCTGTCTTTGATTCACCTGACCTACATGTCTTTGATTCACTTGACCTACATGTCTTTGATTCACCTGACCTACCTGTCTTTGATTCACCTGACCTACATGTCTTTGATTTACCTGAGCTACATGTCTTTGATTCACCTGACTTACATGTCTTTGATTTACCTGTCCTACATGTCTTTGACTCACCTGACCTACACGTCTTTGATTCACCTGACCTACATGTCTTTGATTCACCTGACTTACATGTCTTTGATTCAGCTGACCTACATGTCTTTGTTTCACCTGACCTACATGTCTTTGATTCAGCTGATCTACGTGTCTTTGATTCACCTGACCTACATGTCTTTGATTCACCTGACTTACATGTCTGTGATTTACCTGTCCTACATGTCTTTGACTCACCTGACCTACATGTCTTTCATTCACCTGACCTACATGTCTTTGACTTACCTGACCTACATGTCGTTGAATCAGCTGACCTACATGTATTTGATTCACCTGATCTACATGTCTTTGATTCAGCTGATCTACCTGTCTTGGATTCACCTGACCTATATGTGTTTTATTCACCTGACCTACATGTCTTTGATTCATCTGACGTACATGACTTTGATTCACCTGACCTACAAGACTTTGATTCACCTGACCTACATGTTTTTGATTTACCTGACCTACATGTCTTTGATTCACCTGACTTACATGTCTTTGATTGACCTGACCTACATGTCTTTGATTCACCTGACTTACATGTCTTTGATTTACCTGTCCTACATGTCTTTGACTCACTTGACCTACATGTCTTTGATTCACCTGACCTACATGTCTTTGACTCACCTGACCTACATGTATTTCATTCACCTGATCTACATGTCTTTGATTCACCTGACCTACATGTCTTTGATTCACCTGACTTACATGTCTGTGATTTACCTGTCCTACATGTCTTTGACTCACCTGACCTACATGTCTTTGTTTCACCTGACCTACATGTCTTTGATTCAGCTGATCTACCTGTCTTTGATTCACCTGACCTACATGTCTTTGATTCAGCTGACCTACATGACTTTGATTCACCTGACCTACAAGACTTTGATTGACCTGACCTACATGTCTTTGATTCAGCGGACCTACATGTCTTTGATTCAGCTGACCTACATGTCTTTGATTCACCTGAGCTACGTGTCATTGATTCACCTGACCTACATGTCTTTGATTCAGCTGACCTACATGTCTTTGATTCACCAGACCTACATGTCTTTGATTCACCTGGCCTACACGTCGTTGATTCACCTGACCTACATGTCGTTGATTCACCTGACCTACATGTCTTTGATTCATCTGACCTACATGTCGTTGATTCACCTGACCTACATGTCTTTGATTCAGCTGATCTACCTGTCTTTGATTCACCTGACCTACATGTCTTTGATTCACTTGACCTACATGTCTTTGATTCACCTGACCTACCTGTCTTTGATTCACCTGACCTACATGTCTTTGATTTACCTGAGCTACATGTCTTTGATTCACCTGACTTACATGTCTTTGATTTACCTGTCCTACATGTCTTTGACTCTCCTGACCTACACGTCTTTGATTCACCTGACCTACATGTCTTTGATTCACCTGACTTACATGTCTTTGATTCAGCTGACCTACATGTCTTTGTTTCACCTGACCTACATGTCTTTGATTCAGCTGATCTACGTGTCTTTGATTCACCTGACCTACATGTCTTTGATTCACCTGACTTACATGTCTGTGATTTACCTGTCCTACATGTCTTTGACTCACCTGACCTACATGTCTTTCATTCACCTGACCTACATGTCTTTGACTTACCTGACCTACATGTCGTTGAATCAGCTGACCTACATGTATTTGATTCACCTGATCTACATGTCTTTGATTCAGCTGATCTACCTGTCTTGGATTCACCTGACCTATATGTGTTTTATTCACCTGACCTACATGTCTTTGATTCATCTGACGTACATGACTTTGATTCACCTGACCTACAAGACTTTGATTCACCTGACCTACATGTCTTTGATTTACCTGACCTACATGTCTTTGATTCACCTGACCTACCTGTCTTTGATTGACCTGACCTACATGTCTTTGATTCACCTGACTTACATGTCTTTGATTTACCTGTCCTACATGTCTTTGACTCACTTGACCTACATGTCTTTGATTCACCTGACCTACATGTCTTTGACTCACTTGACCTACATGTATTTCATTCACCTGATCTACATGTCTTTGATTCACCTGACCTACATGTCTTTGATTCACCTGACTTACATGTCTGTGATTTACCTGTCCTACATGTCTTTGACTCACCTGACCTACATGTCTTTGTTTCACCTGACCTACATGTCTTTGATTCAGCTGATCTACCTGTCTTTGATTCACCTGACCTACATGTCTTTGATTCAGCTGACCTACATGTCTTTGATTCAGCTGACCTACATGTCTTTGATTCACCTGACCTACATGTCTTTGATTGACCTGACCTACATGTCTTTGATTCACCTGACTTACATGTCTTTGATTCAGCTGACCTACATGTCTTTCATTCACCTGAGCTACATGTCTTTGATTCACCTGACCTATATGTGTTTTATTCACCTGACCTACATGTCTTTGATTCATCTGACGTACATGACTTTGATTCACCTGACCTACAAGACTTTGACTCACCTGACCTACATGTATTTCATTCACCTGAGCTACATGTCTTTGATTCACCTGACCTATATGTGTTTTATTCACCTGACCTACATGTCTTTGATTCACCTGACGTACATGACTTTGATTCAGCTGACCTACATGTCTTTCATTCACCTGACCTACATGTCTTTGATTCAGCTGATCTACCTGTCTTGGATTCACCTGACCTACATGTCTTTGATTCACCTGACTTACATGTCTTTGATTCAGCTGACCTACATGTCTTTCATTCACCTGAGCTACATGTCTTTGATTCAGCTGACCTACATGTCTTTCATTCACCTGAGCTACATGTCTTTGATTCACCTGACCTATATGTGTTTTATTCACCTGACCTACATGTCTTTGATTCATCTGACGTACATGACTTTGATTCACCTGACCTACATGTCTTTGATTCAGCTGATCTACCTGTCTTTGTTTCACCTGACCTACATGTCTTTGATTCAGCTGATCTACGTGTCTTTGATTCACCTGACCTACATGTCTTTGATTCACCTGACTTACATGTCTGTGATTTACCTGTCCTACATGTCTTTGATTGACCTGACCTACATATATTTGATTGACCTGACCTACATGTCTTTGACTGACCTGACCTACATGTCTTTGATTCAGCTGACCTACATGTCTTTCATTCACCTGACCTACATGTCTTTGATTCACCTGACGTACATGACTTTGATTCACCTGACCTACAAGACTTTGATTCACCTGACCTACATGTCTTTGATTTACCTGACCTACATGTCTTTGATTCACCTGACTTACGTGTCTTTGATTTACATGTCCTACATGTCGTTGATTCCGCTGACCTACATGTCTTTGACTCACCTGACCTACATGTCTTTGACTCACCTGACCTACATGTCTTTGTTTCACCTGACGTACATGACTTTGATTCACCTGACCTACAAGACTTTGATTCACCTGAACTACATGTCTTTGATTGGCCTGACCTACATGTCTTTGATTCACCTGACCTACATGTCGTTGATTCAGCTGACCTACATGTCTTTGATTCACCTGACGTACATGACTTTGATTCACCTGACCTACAAGACTTTGATTCACCTGACCTACATGTCTTTGATTTACCTGACCTACATGTCTTTGATTCACCTGACTTACGTGTCTTGGATTTACATGTCCTACATGTCGTTGATTCCGCTGACCTACATGTCTTTGATTCACCTGACCTACATGTCTTCGATTCACTTGTCCTACCTGTCTTTGATTCACCTGACCTACATGTCTTTGATTCAGCTGATCTACCTGTCTTTGATTCACCTGACCTACATGTCGTTGATTCACCAGACCTACATGTCGTTGATTCAGCTGACCTACATGTCTTTGTTTCACCTGACCTACATGTCTTTGATTCAGCTGATCTACCTGTCTTTGATTCACCTGACCTACATGTCTTTGATTCAGCTGACCTACATGTCTTTGATTCAGCTGACCTACATGTCTTTGATTCACCTGACCTACATGTCTTTGATTCACCTGACCTACATGTCTTTGATTCACCTGACTTACATGTCTTTGATTCAGCTGACCTACATGTCTTTCATTCACCTGAGCTACATGTCTTTGATTCACCTGACCTATATGTGTTTTATTCACCTGACCTACATGTCTTTGATTCATCTGACGTACATGACTTTGATTCACCTGACCTACAAGACTTTGACTCACCTGACCTACATGTATTTCATTCACCTGAGCTACATGTCTTTGATTCACCTGACCTATATGTGTTTTATTCACCTGACCTACATGTCTTTGATTCACCTGACGTACATGACTTTGATTCACCTGACCTACAAGACTTTGATTCACCTGACCTACCTGTCTTTGATTTACCTGACCTACATGTCTTTGATTCACCTGACTTACATGTCTTTGATTTACCTGTCCTACATGTCTTTGACTCACCTGACCTACATGTTTTTGATTGTCCTGACCTACATGTCTTTGATTCACCTGACTTACATGTCTTTGATTCAGCTGACCTACATGACTTTGATTCACCTCACCTACATGTCGTTGATTCACCTGACCTACATGTCTTTGATTTACCTGTCCTACATGTCTTTGACTCACCTGACCTACATGTCTTTGATTCACCTGACCTACATGTCTTTGATTCACCTGACTTACATGTCTTTGATTCAGCTGACCTACATGACTTTGATTCACCTGACCTACAAGACTTTGATTGACCTGACCTACATGTCTTTGATTCAGCGGACCTACATGTCTTTGATTCAGCTGACCTACATGTCCTTGATTCACCTGAGCTACGTGTCATTGATTCACCTGACCTACATGTCTTTGATTCAGCTGACCTACATGTCTTTGATTCACCAGACCTACATGTCTTTGATTCACCTGGCCTACACGTCGTTGATTCACCTGACCTACATGTCGTTGATTCACCTGACCTACATGTCTTTGATTCATCTGACCTACATGTCGTTGATTCACCTGACCTACATGTCTTTGATTCAGCTGATCTACCTGTCTTTGATTCACCTGACCTACATGTCTTTGATTCACTTGACCTACATGTCTTTGATTCACCTGACCTACCTGTCTTTGATTCACCTGACCTACATGTCTTTGATTTACCTGAGCTACATGTCTTTGATTCACCTGACTTACATGTCTTTGATTTACCTGTCCTACATGTCTTTGACTCACCTGACCTACACGTCTTTGATTCACCTGACCTACATGTCTTTGATTCACCTGACTTACATGTCTTTGATTCAGCTGACCTACATGTCTTTGTTTCACCTGACCTACATGTCTTTGATTCAGCTGATCTACGTGTCTTTGATTCACCTGACCTACATGTCTTTGATTCACCTGACTTACATGTCTGTGATTTACCTGTCCTACATGTCTTTGACTCACCTGACCTACATGTCTTTGACTCACCTGACCTACATGTCTTTGTTTCACCTGACATACATGTCTTTGATTCACCTGACGTACATGACTTTGATTCACCTGACCTACAAGACTTTGATTCACCTGACCTACAAGACTTTGATTCACCTGAACTACATGTCTTTGATTGGCCTGACCTACATGTCTTTGATTCACCTGACCTACATGTCGTTGATTCAGCTGACCTACATGTCTTTGATTCACCTGACGTACATGACTTTGATTCACCTGACCTACAAGACTTTGATTCACCTGACCTACATGTCTTTGATTTACCTGACCTACATGTCTTTGATTCACCTGACTTACGTGTCTTGGATTTACATGTCCTACATGTCGTTGATTCCGCTGACCTACATGTCTTTGATTCACCTGACCTACATGTCTTCGATTCACTTGTCCTACCTGTCTTTGATTCACCTGACCTACATGTCTTTGATTCAGCTGATCTACCTGTCTTTGATTCACCTGACCTACATGTCGTTGATTCACCAGACCTACATGTCGTTGATTCAGCTGACCTACATGTCTTTGTTTCACCTGACCTACATGTCTTTGATTCAGCTGATCTACCTGTCTTTGATTCACCTGACCTACATGTCTTTGATTCAGCTGACCTACATGTCTTTGATTCAGCTGACCTACATGTCTTTGATTCACCTGACTTACATGTCTTTGATTGACCTGACCTACATGTCTTTGATTCACCTGACTTACATGTCTTTGATTCAGCTGACCTACATGTCTTTCATTCACCTTAGCTACATGTCTTTGATTCACCTGACCTATATGTGTTTTATTCACCTGACCTACATGTCTTTGATTCATCTGACGTACATGACTTTGATTCACCTGACCTACAAGACTTTGACTCACCTGACCTACATGTATTTCATTCACCTGAGCTACATGTCTTTGATTCACCTGACCTATATGTGTTTTATTCACCTGACCTACATGTCTTTGATTCACCTGACGTACATGACTTTGATTCACCTGACCTACAAGACTTTGATTCACCTGACCTACCTGTCTTTGATTTACCTGACCTACATGTCTTTGATTCACCTGACTTACATGTCTTTGATTTACCTGTCCTACATGTCTTTGACTCACCTGACCTACACGTCTTTGATTCACCTGACCTACATGTCTTTGATTCACCTGACTTACATGTCTTTGATTCAGCTGACCTACATGTCTTTGTTTCACCTGACCTACATGTCTTTGATTCAGCTGATCTACCTGTCTTGGATTCACCTGACCTACACGTCGTTGATTCACCTAACCTACATGTCGTTGATTCACCTGACCTACCTGTCTTTGATTCAGCTGACCTACATGTATTTCATTCACCTGACCTACATGACTTTGATTCACCTGACCTACAAGACTTTGATTCACCTGACCTACATGTCTTTGATTTACCTGACCTACATGTCTTTGATTCACCTGACTTACGTGTCTTTGATTTACATGTCCTACATGTCGTTGATTCCGCTGACCTACATGTCTTTGACTCACCTGACCTACATGTCTTTGACTCACCTGACCTACATGTCTTTGTTTCACCTGACATACATGTCTTTGATTCACCTGACGTACATGACTTTGATTCACCTGACCTACAAGACTTTGATTCACCTGAACTACATGTCTTTGATTTACCTGACCTAAATGTCTTTGATTCAGCTGATCTACATGTCTTTGACTCACCTGTCCTACATCTCTTTGACTCACCTGACCAACATGTCTTTGACTCACCTGACCTACATGTCTTTGTTTCACCTGACATACATGTCTTTGATTCAGCTGACCTACATGTCTTTCATTCACCTGACCTACATGTCTTTGATTGACCTGACCTACATATCTTTGATTGACCTGACCTACATGTCTTTGACTGACCTGACCTACATGTCTTTGATTCACCTGACCTACATATCTTTGACTCACCTGACCTACATGTCTTTGATTCACCTGACTTACATGTCTTTGATTCACCTGAGCTACATGTATTTGATTCAGCTGACCTACATGTCTTTCATTCACCTGACCTACATGTCTTTGATTCAGCTGATCTACCTGTCTTGGATTCACCTGACCTACACGTCGTTGATTCACCTAACCTACATGTCGTTGATTCACCTGACCTACATGTCTTTGATTCAGCTGACCTACATGTCTTTCATTCACCTGACCTACATGTCTTTGATTCACCTGACGTACATGACTTTGATTCACCTGACCTACAAGACTTTGATTCACCTGACCTACATGTCTTTGATTTACCTGACCTACATGTCTTTGATTCACCTGACTTACGAGTCTTTGATTTACATGTCCTACATGTCGTTGATTCCGCTGACCTACATGTCTTTGACTCACCTGACCTACATGTCTTTGACTCACCTGACCTACATGTCTTTGTTTCACCTGACATACATGTCTTTGATTCACCTGACGTACATGACTTTGATTCACCTGACCTACAAGACTTTGATTCACCTGAACTACATGTCTTTGATTGGCCTGACCTACATGTCTTTGATTCACCTGACCTACATGTCGTTGATTCAGCTGACCTACATGTCTTTGATTCACCTGACGTACATGACTTTGATTCACCTGACCTACAAGACTTTGATTCACCTGACCTACATGTCTTTGATTTACCTGACCTACATGTCTTTGATTCACCTGACTTACGTGTCTTGGATTTACATGTCCTACATGTCGTTGATTCCGCTGACCTACATGTGTTTGATTCACCTGACCTACATGTCTTCGATTCACTTGTCCTACCTGTCTTTGATTCACCTGACCTACATGTCTTTGATTCAGCTGATCTACCTGTCTTTGATTCACCTGACCTACATGTCGTTGATTCACCAGACCTACATGTCGTTGATTCAGCTGACCTACATGTCTTTGTTTCACCTGACCTACATGTCTTTGATTCAGCTGATCTACCTGTCTTTGATTCACCTGACCTACATGTCTTTGATTCAGCTGACCTACATGTCTTTGATTCAGCTGACCTACATGTCTTTGATTCACCTGACCTACATGTCTTTGATTGACCTGACCTACATGTCTTTGATTCACCTGACTTACATGTCTTTGATTCAGCTGACCTACATGTCTTTCATTCACCTGAGCTACATGTCTTTGATTCACCTGACCTATATGTGTTTTATTCACCTGACCTACATGTCTTTGATTCATCTGACGTACATGACTTTGATTCACCTGACCTACAAGACTTTGACTCACCTGACCTACATGTATTTCATTCACCTGAGCTACATGTCTTTGATTCACCTGACCTATATGTGTTTTATTCACCTGACCTACATGTCTTTGATTCACCTGACGTACATGACTTTGATTCACCTGACCTACAAGACTTTGATTCACCTGACCTACCTGTCTTTGATTTACCTGACCTACATGTCTTTGATTCACCTGACTTACATGTCTTTGATTTACCTGTCCTACATGTCTTTGACTCACCTGACCTACATGTTTTTGATTGTCCTGACCTACATGTCTTTGATTCACCTGACTTACATGTCTTTGATTCAGCTGACCTACATGACTTTGATTCACCTCACCTACATGTCGTTGATTCACCTGACCTACATGTCTTTGATTTACCTGTCCTACATGTCTTTGACTCACCTGACCTACATGTCTTTGATTCACCTGACCTACATGTCTTTGATTCACCTGACTTACATGTCTTTGATTCAGCTGACCTACATGACTTTGATTCACCTGACCTACAAGACTTTGATTGACCTGACCTACATGTCTTTGATTCAGCGGACCTACATGTCTTTGATTCAGCTGACCTACATGTCTTTGATTCACCTGAGCTACGTGTCATTGATTCACCTGACCTACATGTCTTTGATTCAGCTGACCTACATGTCTTTGATTCACCAGACCTACATGTCTTTGATTCACCTGGCCTACACGTCGTTGATTCACCTGACCTACATGTCGTTGATTCACCTGACCTACATGTCTTTGATTCATCTGACCTACATGTCGTTGATTCACCTGACCTACATGTCTTTGATTCAGCTGATCTACCTGTCTTTGATTCACCTGACCTACATGTCTTTGATTCACTTGACCTACATGTCTTTGATTCACCTGACCTACCTGTCTTTGATTCACCTGACCTACATGTCTTTGATTTACCTGAGCTACATGTCTTTGATTCACCTGACTTACATGTCTTTGATTTACCTGTCCTACATGTCTTTGACTCACCTGACCTACACGTCTTTGATTCACCTGACCTACATGTCTTTGATTCACCTGACTTACATGTCTTTGATTCAGCTGACCTACATGTCTTTGTTTCACCTGACCTACATGTCTTTGATTCAGCTGATCTACGTGTCTTTGATTCACCTGACCTACATGTCTTTGATTCACCTGACCTACATGTCTTTGATTGACCTGAGCTACATGTCTTTGATTCACCTGACTTACATGTCTTTGATTTACCTGTCCTACATGTCTTTGACTCACCTGACCTACACGTCTTTGATTCACCTGACCTACATGTCTTTGATTCACCTGACTTACATGTCTTTGATTCAGCTGACCTACATGTCTTTGTTTCACCTGACCTACATGTCTTTGATTCAGCTGATCTACGTGTCTTTGATTCACCTGACCTACATGTCTTTGATTCACCTGACTTACATGTCTGTGATTTACCTGTCCTACATGTCTTTGACTCACCTGACCTACATGTCTTTCATTCACCTGACCTACATGTCTTTGACTTACCTGACCTACATGTCGTTGAATCAGCTGACCTACATGTATTTGATTCACCTGATCTACATGTCTTTGATTCAGCTGATCTACCTGTCTTGGATTCACCTGACCTATATGTGTTTTATTCACCTGACCTACATGTCTTTGATTCATCTGACGTACATGACTTTGATTCACCTGACCTACAAGACTTTGATTCACCTGACCTACATGTCTTTGATTTACCTGACCTACATGTCTTTGATTCACCTGACCTACCTGTCTTTGATTGACCTGACCTACATGTCTTTGATTCACCTGACTTACATGTCTTTGATTTACCTGTCCTACATGTCTTTGACTCACTTGACCTACATGTCTTTGATTCACCTGACCTACATGTCTTTGACTCACTTGACCTACATGTATTTCATTCACCTGATCTACATGTCTTTGATTCACCTGACCTACATGTCTTTGATTCACCTGACTTACATGTCTGTGATTTACCTGTCCTACATGTCTTTGACTCACCTGACCTACATGTCTTTGTTTCACCTGACCTACATGTCTTTGATTCAGCTGATCTACCTGTCTTTGATTCACCTGACCTACATGTCTTTGATTCAGCTGACCTACATGTCTTTGATTCAGCTGACCTACATGTCTTTGATTCACCTGACCTACATGTCTTTGATTGACCTGACCTACATGTCTTTGATTCACCTGACTTACATGTCTTTGATTCAGCTGACCTACATGTCTTTCATTCACCTGAGCTACATGTCTTTGATTCACCTGACCTATATGTGTTTTATTCACCTGACCTACATGTCTTTGATTCATCTGACGTACATGACTTTGATTCACCTGACCTACAAGACTTTGACTCACCTGACCTACATGTATTTCATTCACCTGAGCTACATGTCTTTGATTCACCTGACCTATATGTGTTTTATTCACCTGACCTACATGTCTTTGATTCACCTGACGTACATGACTTTGATTCAGCTGACCTACATGTCTTTCATTCACCTGACCTACATGTCTTTGATTCAGCTGATCTACCTGTCTTGGATTCACCTGACCTACATGTCTTTGATTCACCTGACTTACATGTCTTTGATTCAGCTGACCTACATGTCTTTCATTCACCTGAGCTACATGTCTTTGATTCAGCTGACCTACATGTCTTTCATTCACCTGAGCTACATGTCTTTGATTCACCTGACCTATATGTGTTTTATTCACCTGACCTACATGTCTTTGATTCATCTGACGTACATGACTTTGATTCACCTGACCTACATGTCTTTGATTCAGCTGATCTACCTGTCTTTGTTTCACCTGACCTACATGTCTTTGATTCAGCTGATCTACGTGTCTTTGATTCACCTGACCTACATGTCTTTGATTCACCTGACTTACATGTCTGTGATTTACCTGTCCTACATGTCTTTGATTGACCTGACCTACATATATTTGATTGACCTGACCTACATGTCTTTGACTGACCTGACCTACATGTCTTTGATTCAGCTGACCTACATGTCTTTCATTCACCTGACCTACATGTCTTTGATTCACCTGACGTACATGACTTTGATTCACCTGACCTACAAGACTTTGATTCACCTGACCTACATGTCTTTGATTTACCTGACCTACATGTCTTTGATTCACCTGACTTACGTGTCTTTGATTTACATGTCCTACATGTCGTTGATTCCGCTGACCTACATGTCTTTGACTCACCTGACCTACATGTCTTTGACTCACCTGACCTACATGTCTTTGTTTCACCTGACGTACATGACTTTGATTCACCTGACCTACAAGACTTTGATTCACCTGAACTACATGTCTTTGATTGGCCTGACCTACATGTCTTTGATTCACCTGACCTACATGTCGTTGATTCAGCTGACCTACATGTCTTTGATTCACCTGACGTACATGACTTTGATTCACCTGACCTACAAGACTTTGATTCACCTGACCTACATGTCTTTGATTTACCTGACCTACATGTCTTTGATTCACCTGACTTACGTGTCTTGGATTTACATGTCCTACATGTCGTTGATTCCGCTGACCTACATGTCTTTGATTCACCTGACCTACATGTCTTCGATTCACTTGTCCTACCTGTCTTTGATTCACCTGACCTACATGTCTTTGATTCAGCTGATCTACCTGTCTTTGATTCACCTGACCTACATGTCGTTGATTCACCAGACCTACATGTCGTTGATTCAGCTGACCTACATGTCTTTGTTTCACCTGACCTACATGTCTTTGATTCAGCTGATCTACCTGTCTTTGATTCACCTGACCTACATGTCTTTGATTCAGCTGACCTACATGTCTTTGATTCAGCTGACCTACATGTCTTTGATTCACCTGACCTACATGTCTTTGATTCACCTGACCTACATGTCTTTGATTCACCTGACTTACATGTCTTTGATTCAGCTGACCTACATGTCTTTCATTCACCTGAGCTACATGTCTTTGATTCACCTGACCTATATGTGTTTTATTCACCTGACCTACATGTCTTTGATTCATCTGACGTACATGACTTTGATTCACCTGACCTACAAGACTTTGACTCACCTGACCTACATGTATTTCATTCACCTGAGCTACATGTCTTTGATTCACCTGACCTATATGTGTTTTATTCACCTGACCTACATGTCTTTGATTCACCTGACGTACATGACTTTGATTCACCTGACCTACAAGACTTTGATTCACCTGACCTACCTGTCTTTGATTTACCTGACCTACATGTCTTTGATTCACCTGACTTACATGTCTTTGATTTACCTGTCCTACATGTCTTTGACTCACCTGACCTACATGTTTTTGATTGTCCTGACCTACATGTCTTTGATTCACCTGACTTACATGTCTTTGATTCAGCTGACCTACATGACTTTGATTCACCTCACCTACATGTCGTTGATTCACCTGACCTACATGTCTTTGATTTACCTGTCCTACATGTCTTTGACTCACCTGACCTACATGTCTTTGATTCACCTGACCTACATGTCTTTGATTCACCTGACTTACATGTCTTTGATTCAGCTGACCTACATGACTTTGATTCACCTGACCTACAAGACTTTGATTGACCTGACCTACATGTCTTTGATTCAGCGGACCTACATGTCTTTGATTCAGCTGACCTACATGTCCTTGATTCACCTGAGCTACGTGTCATTGATTCACCTGACCTACATGTCTTTGATTCAGCTGACCTACATGTCTTTGATTCACCAGACCTACATGTCTTTGATTCACCTGGCCTACACGTCGTTGATTCACCTGACCTACATGTCGTTGATTCACCTGACCTACATGTCTTTGATTCATCTGACCTACATGTCGTTGATTCACCTGACCTACATGTCTTTGATTCAGCTGATCTACCTGTCTTTGATTCACCTGACCTACATGTCTTTGATTCACTTGACCTACATGTCTTTGATTCACCTGACCTACCTGTCTTTGATTCACCTGACCTACATGTCTTTGATTTACCTGAGCTACATGTCTTTGATTCACCTGACTTACATGTCTTTGATTTACCTGTCCTACATGTCTTTGACTCACCTGACCTACACGTCTTTGATTCACCTGACCTACATGTCTTTGATTCACCTGACTTACATGTCTTTGATTCAGCTGACCTACATGTCTTTGTTTCACCTGACCTACATGTCTTTGATTCAGCTGATCTACGTGTCTTTGATTCACCTGACCTACATGTCTTTGATTCACCTGACTTACATGTCTGTGATTTACCTGTCCTACATGTCTTTGACTCACCTGACCTACATGTCTTTCATTCACCTGACCTACATGTCTTTGACTTACCTGACCTACATGTCGTTGAATCAGCTGACCTACATGTATTTGATTCACCTGATCTACATGTCTTTGATTCAGCTGATCTACCTGTCTTGGATTCACCTGACCTATATGTGTTTTATTCACCTGACCTACATGTCTTTGATTCATCTGACGTACATGACTTTGATTCACCTGACCTACAAGACTTTGATTCACCTGACCTACATGTCTTTGATTTACCTGACCTACATGTCTTTGATTCACCTGACTTACATGTCTTTGATTGACCTGACCTACATGTCTTTGATTCACCTGACTTACATGTCTTTGATTTACCTGTCCTACATGTCTTTGACTCACTTGACCTACATGTCTTTGATTCACCTGACCTACATGTCTTTGACTCACCTGACCTACATGTATTTCATTCACCTGATCTACATGTCTTTGATTCACCTGACCTACATGTCTTTGATTCACCTGACTTACATGTCTGTGATTTACCTGTCCTACATGTCTTTGACTCACCTGACCTACATGTCTTTGTTTCACCTGACCTACATGTCTTTGATTCAGCTGATCTACCTGTCTTTGATTCACCTGACCTACATGTCTTTGATTCAGCTGACCTACATGACTTTGATTCACCTGACCTACAAGACTTTGATTGACCTGACCTACATGTCTTTGATTCAGCGGACCTACATGTCTTTGATTCAGCTGACCTACATGTCTTTGATTCACCTGAGCTACGTGTCATTGATTCACCTGACCTACATGTCTTTGATTCAGCTGACCTACATGTCTTTGATTCACCAGACCTACATGTCTTTGATTCACCTGGCCTACACGTCGTTGATTCACCTGACCTACATGTCGTTGATTCACCTGACCTACATGTCTTTGATTCATCTGACCTACATGTCGTTGATTCACCTGACCTACATGTCTTTGATTCAGCTGATCTACCTGTCTTTGATTCACCTGACCTACATGTCTTTGATTCACTTGACCTACATGTCTTTGATTCACCTGACCTACCTGTCTTTGATTCACCTGACCTACATGTCTTTGATTTACCTGAGCTACATGTCTTTGATTCACCTGACTTACATGTCTTTGATTTACCTGTCCTACATGTCTTTGACTCTCCTGACCTACACGTCTTTGATTCACCTGACCTACATGTCTTTGATTCACCTGACTTACATGTCTTTGATTCAGCTGACCTACATGTCTTTGTTTCACCTGACCTACATGTCTTTGATTCAGCTGATCTACGTGTCTTTGATTCACCTGACCTACATGTCTTTGATTCACCTGACTTACATGTCTGTGATTTACCTGTCCTACATGTCTTTGACTCACCTGACCTACATGTCTTTCATTCACCTGACCTACATGTCTTTGACTTACCTGACCTACATGTCGTTGAATCAGCTGACCTACATGTATTTGATTCACCTGATCTACATGTCTTTGATTCAGCTGATCTACCTGTCTTGGATTCACCTGACCTATATGTGTTTTATTCACCTGACCTACATGTCTTTGATTCATCTGACGTACATGACTTTGATTCACCTGACCTACAAGACTTTGATTCACCTGACCTACATGTCTTTGATTTACCTGACCTACATGTCTTTGATTCACCTGACCTACCTGTCTTTGATTGACCTGACCTACATGTCTTTGATTCACCTGACTTACATGTCTTTGATTTACCTGTCCTACATGTCTTTGACTCACTTGACCTACATGTCTTTGATTCACCTGACCTACATGTCTTTGACTCACTTGATCTACATGTATTTCATTCACCTGATCTACATGTCTTTGATTCACCTGACCTACATGTCTTTGATTCACCTGACTTACATGTCTGTGATTTACCTGTCCTACATGTCTTTGACTCACCTGACCTACATGTCTTTGTTTCACCTGACCTACATGTCTTTGATTCAGCTGATCTACCTGTCTTTGATTCACCTGACCTACATGTCTTTGATTCAGCTGACCTACATGTCTTTGATTCAGCTGACCTACATGTCTTTGATTCACCTGACCTACATGTCTTTGATTGACCTGACCTACATGTCTTTGATTCACCTGACTTACATGTCTTTGATTCAGCTGACCTACATGTCTTTCATTCACCTGAGCTACATGTCTTTGATTCACCTGACCTATATGTGTTTTATTCACCTGACCTACATGTCTTTGATTCATCTGACGTACATGACTTTGATTCACCTGACCTACAAGACTTTGACTCACCTGACCTACATGTATTTCATTCACCTGAGCTACATGTCTTTGATTCACCTGACCTATATGTGTTTTATTCACCTGACCTACATGTCTTTGATTCACCTGACGTACATGACTTTGATTCAGCTGACCTACATGTCTTTCATTCACCTGACCTACATGTCTTTGATTCAGCTGATCTACCTGTCTTGGATTCACCTGACCTACATGTCTTTGATTCACCTGACTTACATGTCTTTGATTCAGCTGACCTACATGTCTTTCATTCACCTGAGCTACATGTCTTTGATTCAGCTGACCTACATGTCTTTCATTCACCTGAGCTACATGTCTTTGATTCACCTGACCTATATGTGTTTTATTCACCTGACCTACATGTCTTTGATTCATCTGACGTACATGACTTTGATTCACCTGACCTACATGTCTTTGATTCAGCTGATCTACCTGTCTTTGTTTCACCTGACCTACATGTCTTTGATTCAGCTGATCTACGTGTCTTTGATTCACCTGACCTACATGTCTTTGATTCACCTGACTTACATGTCTGTGATTTACCTGTCCTACATGTCTTTGATTGACCTGACCTACATATATTTGATTGACCTGACCTACATGTCTTTGACTGACCTGACCTACATGTCTTTGATTCAGCTGACCTACATGTCTTTCATTCACCTGACCTACATGTCTTTGATTCACCTGACGTACATGACTTTGATTCACCTGACCTACAAGACTTTGATTCACCTGACCTACATGTCTTTGATTTACCTGACCTACATGTCTTTGATTCACCTGACTTACGTGTCTTTGATTTACATGTCCTACATGTCGTTGATTCCGCTGACCTACATGTCTTTGACTCACCTGACCTACATGTCTTTGACTCACCTGACCTACATGTCTTTGTTTCACCTGACGTACATGACTTTGATTCACCTGACCTACAAGACTTTGATTCACCTGAACTACATGTCTTTGATTGGCCTGACCTACATGTCTTTGATTCACCTGACCTACATGTCGTTGATTCAGCTGACCTACATGTCTTTGATTCACCTGACGTACATGACTTTGATTCACCTGACCTACAAGACTTTGATTCACCTGACCTACATGTCTTTGATTTACCTGACCTACATGTCTTTGATTCACCTGACTTACGTGTCTTGGATTTACATGTCCTACATGTCGTTGATTCCGCTGACCTACATGTCTTTGATTCACCTGACCTACATGTCTTCGATTCACTTGTCCTACCTGTCTTTGATTCACCTGACCTACATGTCTTTGATTCAGCTGATCTACCTGTCTTTGATTCACCTGACCTACATGTCGTTGATTCACCAGACCTACATGTCGTTGATTCAGCTGACCTACATGTCTTTGTTTCACCTGACCTACATGTCTTTGATTCAGCTGATCTACCTGTCTTTGATTCACCTGACCTACATGTCTTTGATTCAGCTGACCTACATGTCTTTGATTCAGCTGACCTACATGTCTTTGATTCACCTGACCTACATGTCTTTGATTCACCTGACCTACATGTCTTTGATTCACCTGACTTACATGTCTTTGATTCAGCTGACCTACATGTCTTTCATTCACCTGAGCTACATGTCTTTGATTCACCTGACCTATATGTGTTTTATTCACCTGACCTACATGTCTTTGATTCATCTGACGTACATGACTTTGATTCACCTGACCTACAAGACTTTGACTCACCTGACCTACATGTATTTCATTCACCTGAGCTACATGTCTTTGATTCACCTGACCTATATGTGTTTTATTCACCTGACCTACATGTCTTTGATTCACCTGACGTACATGACTTTGATTCACCTGACCTACAAGACTTTGATTCACCTGACCTACCTGTCTTTGATTTACCTGACCTACATGTCTTTGATTCACCTGACTTACATGTCTTTGATTTACCTGTCCTACATGTCTTTGACTCACCTGACCTACATGTTTTTGATTGTCCTGACCTACATGTCTTTGATTCACCTGACTTACATGTCTTTGATTCAGCTGACCTACATGACTTTGATTCACCTCACCTACATGTCGTTGATTCACCTGACCTACATGTCTTTGATTTACCTGTCCTACATGTCTTTGACTCACCTGACCTACATGTCTTTGATTCACCTGACCTACATGTCTTTGATTCACCTGACTTACATGTCTTTGATTCAGCTGACCTACATGACTTTGATTCACCTGACCTACAAGACTTTGATTGACCTGACCTACATGTCTTTGATTCAGCGGACCTACATGTCTTTGATTCAGCTGACCTACATGTCCTTGATTCACCTGAGCTACGTGTCATTGATTCACCTGACCTACATGTCTTTGATTCAGCTGACCTACATGTCTTTGATTCACCAGACCTACATGTCTTTGATTCACCTGGCCTACACGTCGTTGATTCACCTGACCTACATGTCGTTGATTCACCTGACCTACATGTCTTTGATTCATCTGACCTACATGTCGTTGATTCACCTGACCTACATGTCTTTGATTCAGCTGATCTACCTGTCTTTGATTCACCTGACCTACATGTCTTTGATTCACTTGACCTACATGTCTTTGATTCACCTGACCTACCTGTCTTTGATTCACCTGACCTACATGTCTTTGATTTACCTGAGCTACATGTCTTTGATTCACCTGACTTACATGTCTTTGATTTACCTGTCCTACATGTCTTTGACTCACCTGACCTACACGTCTTTGATTCACCTGACCTACATGTCTTTGATTCACCTGACTTACATGTCTTTGATTCAGCTGACCTACATGTCTTTGTTTCACCTGACCTACATGTCTTTGATTCAGCTGATCTACGTGTCTTTGATTCACCTGACCTACATGTCTTTGATTCACCTGACTTACATGTCTGTGATTTACCTGTCCTACATGTCTTTGACTCACCTGACCTACATGTCTTTCATTCACCTGACCTACATGTCTTTGACTTACCTGACCTACATGTCGTTGAATCAGCTGACCTACATGTATTTGATTCACCTGATCTACATGTCTTTGATTCAGCTGATCTACCTGTCTTGGATTCACCTGACCTATATGTGTTTTATTCACCTGACCTACATGTCTTTGATTCATCTGACGTACATGACTTTGATTCACCTGACCTACAAGACTTTGATTCACCTGACCTACATGTCTTTGATTTACCTGACCTACATGTCTTTGATTCACCTGACTTACATGTCTTTGATTGACCTGACCTACATGTCTTTGATTCACCTGACTTACATGTCTTTGATTTACCTGTCCTACATGTCTTTGACTCACTTGACCTACATGTCTTTGATTCACCTGACCTACATGTCTTTGACTCACCTGACCTACATGTATTTCATTCACCTGATCTACATGTCTTTGATTCACCTGACCTACATGTCTTTGATTCACCTGACTTACATGTCTGTGATTTACCTGTCCTACATGTCTTTGACTCACCTGACCTACATGTCTTTGTTTCACCTGACCTACATTTCTTTGATTCAGCTGATCTACCTGTCTTTGATTCACCTGACCTACATGTCTTTGATTCAGCTGACCTACATGTCTTTGATTCACCTGACCTACATGTCTTTGATTCACCTGACCTACATGTCTTTGATTCACCTGACTTACATGTCTTTGATTCAGCTGACCTACATGTCTTTCATTCACCTGAGCTACATGTCTTTGATTCACCTGACCTATATGTGTTTTATTCACCTGACCTACATGTCTTTGATTCATCTGACGTACATGACTTTGATTCACCTGACCTACAAGACTTTGACTCACCTGACCTACATGTATTTCATTCACCTGAGCTACATGTCTTTGATTCACCTGACCTATATGTGTTTTATTCACCTGACCTACATGTCTTTGATTCACCTGACGTACATGACTTTGATTCACCTGACCTACAAGACTTTGATTCACCTGACCTACCTGTCTTTGATTTACCTGACCTACATGTCTTTGATTCACCTGACTTACATGTCTTTGATTTACCTGTCCTACATGTCTTTGACTCACCTGACCTACATGTTTTTGATTGTCCTGACCTACATGTCTTTGATTCACCTGACTTACATGTCTTTGATTCAGCTGACCTACATGACTTTGATTCACCTCACCTACATGTCGTTGATTCACCTGACCTACATGTCTTTGATTTACCTGTCCTACATGTCTTTGACTCACCTGACCTACATGTCTTTGATTCACCTGACCTACATGTCTTTGATTCACCTGACTTACATGTCTTTGATTCAGCTGACCTACATGACTTTGATTCACCTGACCTACAAGACTTTGATTGACCTGACCTACATGTCTTTGATTCAGCGGACCTACATGTCTTTGATTCAGCTGACCTACATGTCTTTGATTCACCTGAGCTACGTGTCATTGATTCACCTGACCTACATGTCTTTGATTCAGCTGACCTACATGTCTTTGATTCACCAGACCTACATGTCTTTGATTCACCTGGCCTACACGTCGTTGATTCACCTGACCTACATGTCGTTGATTCACCTGACCTACATGTCTTTGATTCATCTGACCTACATGTCGTTGATTCACCTGACCTACATGTCTTTGATTCAGCTGATCTACCTGTCTTTGATTCACCTGACCTACATGTCTTTGATTCACTTGACCTACATGTCTTTGATTCACCTGACCTACCTGTCTTTGATTCACCTGACCTACATGTCTTTGATTTACCTGAGCTACATGTCTTTGATTCACCTGACTTACATGTCTTTGATTTACCTGTCCTACATGTCTTTGACTCACCTGACCTACACGTCTTTGATTCACCTGACCTACATGTCTTTGATTCACCTGACTTACATGTCTTTGATTCAGCTGACCTACATGTCTTTGTTTCACCTGACCTACATGTCTTTGATTCAGCTGATCTACGTGTCTTTGATTCACCTGACCTACATGTCTTTGATTCACCTGACTTACATGTCTGTGATTTACCTGTCCTACATGTCTTTGACTCACCTGACCTACATGTCTTTCATTCACCTGACCTACATGTCTTTGACTTACCTGACCTACATGCCGTTGAATCAGCTGACCTACATGTATTTGATTCACCTGATCTACATGTCTTTGATTCAGCTGATCTACCTGTCTTGGATTCACCTGACCTATATGTGTTTTATTCACCTGACCTACATGTCTTTGATTCATCTGACGTACATGACTTTGATTCACCTGACCTACAAGACTTTGATTCACCTGACCTACATGTCTTTGATTTACCTGACCTACATGTCTTTGATTCACCTGACTTACATGTCTTTGATTGACCTGACCTACATGTCTTTGATTCACCTGACTTACATGTCTTTGATTTACCTGTCCTACATGTCTTTGACTCACTTGACCTACATGTCTTTGATTCACCTGACCTACATGTCTTTGACTCACCTGACCTACATGTATTTCATTCACCTGATCTACATGTCTTTGATTCACCTGACCTACATGTCGTTGATTCAGCTGACCTACATGTCTTTGTTTCACCTGACCTACATGTCTTTGATTCAGCTGATCTACGTGTCTTTGATTCACCTGACCTACATGTCTTTGATTCACCTGACTTACATGTCTGTGATTTACCTGTCCTACATGTCTTTGACTCACCTGACCTACATGTCTTTGATTCACCTGACCTACATGTCTTTGACTTACCTGACCTACATGTTGTTGAATCAGCTGACCTACATGTATTTGATTCACCTGATCTACATGTCTTTGATTCAGCTGATCTACCTGTCTTGGATTCACCTGACCTACACGTCGTTGATTCACCTAACCTACATGTCGTTGATTCACCTGACCTACATGTCTTTGATTCACTTGACCTACATGTCTTTGATTCACCTGACCTACATGTCTTTGATTCACCTGACCTACCTGTCTTTGATTCACCTGACCTACATGTCGTTGATTCACCTGACCTACATGTCTTTGATTCACCTGACCTACATGTCTTTGATTGACCTGACCTACATGTCTTTGATTCACCTGACTTACATGTCTTTGATTAAGCTGACCTACATGTCTTTCATTCACCTGAGCTACATGTCTTTGATTCACCTGACCTATATGTGTTTTATTCACCTGACCTACATGTCTTTGATTCACCTGACGTACATGACTTTGATTCACCAGACCTACAAGACTTTGATTCACCTGACCTACATGTCTTTGATTTACCTGACCTACATGTCTTTGATTCACCTGACTTACATGTCTTTGATTTACCTGTCCTACATGTCTTTGACTAACCTGACCTACATGTCTTTGATTGACCTGACCTACATGTCTTTGATTCACCTGACTTACATGTCTTTGATTCAGCTGACCTACATGTCTTTCATTCACCTGAGCTACATGTCTTTGATTCACCTGACCTATATGTGTTTTATTCACCTGACCTACATGTCTTTGATTCACCTGACGTACATGACTTTGATTCACCTGACCTACAAGACTTTGATTCACCTGACCTACATGTCTTTGATTTACCTGACCTACATGTCTTTGATTCACCTGACTTACATGTCTTTGATTTACCTGTCCTACATGTCTTTGACTCACCTGACCTACATGTCTTTGATTGACCTGACCTACATGTCTTTGATTCACCTGACTTACATGTCTTTGATTGACCTGACCTACATGACTTTGATTCACCTGACCTACATGTCTTTGATTCACCTGACTTACACGTCTTTGATTCAGCTGACCTACATGACTTTGATTCACCTGACCTACAAGACTTTGATTGACCTGACCTACATGTCTTTGATTCAGCGGACCTACATGTCTTTGATTCACCTGACCTACATGTCTTTGATTCACCTGAGCTACGTGTCGTTGATTCACCTGACCTACATGTCTTTGATTCAGCTGACCTACATGTCTTTGATTCACCAGACCTACATGTCTTTGATTCACCTGGCCTACACGTCGTTGATTCACCTGACCTACATGTCGTTGATTCACCTGACCTACATGTCTTTGATTCACCTGACCTACATGTCGTTGATTCACCTGACCTACATGTCTTTCATTCACCTGACCTACATGTCTTTGATTCACCTGACCTACATATATTTGATTGGCCTGACCTACATGTCGTTGATTCAGCTGACCTACATGTCTTTTTTTCACCTGACCTACATGTCTTTGATTCAGCTGATCTACATGTCTTTGATTCAGCTGACCTACATGTCTTTCATTTAGCTGACCTACATGTCTTTGATTCACCTGACCTAAATGTCTTTGATTCAGCTGACCTACATGTCTTTGATTCACCAGACCTACATGTCTTTGATTCACCTGACCTACACATCGTTGATTCACCTGATCTACATGTCTTTGATTCACCTGACCTACATGTCTTTGATTCACCTGACCTACATGTCGTTGATTCACCTGACCTACATGTCTTTGATTCACCTGACTTACGTGTCTTTGATTCAGCTGACCTACATGTCTTTGATTCACCTGACCTACATGTCTTTGATTCACTTGACCTACATGTCTTTGATTCACCTGACCTACCTGTCTTTGATTCACCTGACCTACATGTCTTTGATTTACCAGAGCTACATGTCTTTGATTCACCTGACCTACCTGTCTTTGATTCACCTGACCTACATGTCGTTGATTCACCTGACCTACATGTCTTTGATTCACCTGACCTACATGTCTTTGATTGACCTGACCTACATGTCTTTGATTCACCTGACTTACATGTCTTTGATTAAGCTGACCTACATGTATTTCATTCACCTGAGCTACATGTCTTTGATTCACCTGACCTATATGTGTTTTATTCACCTGACCTACATGTCTTTGATTCACCTGACGTACATGACTTTGATTCACCAGACCTACAAGACTTTGATTCACCTGATCTACATGTCTTTGATTTACCTGACCTACATGTCTTTGATTCACCTGACTTACATGTCTTTGATTTACCTGACCTACATGTCTTTGACTAACCTGACCTACATGTCTTTGATTGACCTGACCTACATGTCTTTGATTCACCTGACTTACATGTCTTTGATTCAGCTGACCTACATGTCTTTCATTTACCTGAGCTACATGTCTTTGATTCACCTGACCTATATGTGTTTTATTCACCTGACCTACATGTCTTTGATTCACCTGACGTACATGACTTTGATTCACCTGACCTACAAGACTTTGATTCACCTGACCTACATGTCTTTGATTTACCTGACCTACATGTCTTTGATTCACCTGACTTACATGTCTTTGATTTACCTGTCCTACATGTCTTTGACTCACCTGACCTACATGTTTTTGATTGACCTGACCTACATGTCTTTGATTCACCTGACTTACATGTCTTTGATTCAGCTGACCTACATGACTTTGATTCACCTGACCTACATGTCTTTGATTCACCTGACTTACATGTCTTTGATTCAGCTGACCTACATGACTTTGATTCACCTGACCTACAAGACTTTGATTGACCTGACCTACATGTCTTTGATTCAGCGGACCTACATGTCTTTGATTCACCTGACCTACATGTCTTTGATTCACCTGAGCTACGTGTCGTTGATTCACCTGACCTACATGTCTTTGATTCAGCTGACCTACATGTCTTTGATTCACCAGACCTACATGTCTTTGATTCACCTGGCCTACACGTCGTTGATTCACCTGACCTACATGTCGTTGATTCACCTGACCTACATGTCTTTGATTCACCTGACCTACATGTCGTTGATTCACCTGACCTACATGTCTTTGATTCAGCTGATCTACCTGTCTTTGATTCACCTGACCTACATGTCTTTGATTCACTTGACCTACATGTCTTTGATTCACCTGACCTACCTGTCTTTGATTCACCTGACCTACATGTCTTTGATTTACCTGAGCTACATGTCTTTGATTCACCTGACTTACATGTCTTTGATTTGCCTGACCTACATGTCTTTGATTCACCTGACCTACCTGTCTTTGATTCACCTGACCTACATGTCGTTGATTCACCTGACCTACATGTCTTTGATTCACCTGACCTACATGTCTTTGATTGACCTGACCTACATGTCTTTGATTCACCTGACTTACATGTCTTTGATTAAGCTGACCTACATGTCTTTCATTCACCTGAGCTACATGTCTTTGATTCACCTGACCTATATGTGTTTTATTCACCTGACCTACATGTCTTTGATTCACCTGACGTACATGACTTTGATTCACCAGACCTACAAGACTTTGATTCACCTGACCTACATGTCTTTGATTTACCTGACCTACATGTCTTTGATTCACCTGACTTACATGTCTTTGATTTACCTGTCCTACATGTCTTTGACTAACCTGACCTACATGTCTTTGATTGACCTGACCTACATGTCTTTGATTCACCTGACTTACATGTCTTTGATTCAGCTGACCTACATGTCTTTCATTCACCTGAGCTACATGTCTTTGATTCACCTGACCTATATGTGTTTTATTCACCTGACCTACATGTCTTTGATTCACCTGACGTACATGACTTTGATTCACCTGACCTACAAGACTTTGATTCACCTGACCTACATGTCTTTGATTTACCTGACCTACATGTCTTTGATTCACCTGACTTACATGTCTTTGATTTACCTGTCCTACATGTCTTTGACTCACCTGACCTACATGTCTTTGATTGACCTGACCTACATGTCTTTGATTCACCTGACTTACATGTCTTTGATTGACCTGACCTACATGACTTTGATTCACCTGACCTACATGTCTTTGATTCACCTGACTTACACGTCTTTGATTCAGCTGACCTACATGACTTTGATTCACCTGACCTACAAGACTTTGATTGACCTGACCTACATGTCTTTGATTCAGCGGACCTACATGTCTTTGATTCACCTGACCTACATGTCTTTGATTCACCTGAGCTACGTGTCGTTGATTCACCTGACCTACATGTCTTTGATTCAGCTGACCTACATGTCTTTGATTCACCAGACCTACATGTCTTTGATTCACCTGGCCTACACGTCGTTGATTCACCTGACCTACATGTCGTTGATTCACCTGACCTACATGTCTTTGATTCACCTGACCTACATGTCGTTGATTCACCTGACCTACATGTCTTTCATTCACCTGACCTACATGTCTTTGATTCACCTGACCTACATATATTTGATTGGCCTGACCTACATGTCTTTGATTCACCTGACCTACATGTCGTTGATTCAGCTGACCTACATGTCTTTTTTTCACCTGACCTACATGTCTTTGATTCAGCTGATCTACATGTCTTTGATTCAGCTGACCTACATGTCTTTCATTTAGCTGACCTACATGTCTTTGATTCACCTGACCTAAATGTCTTTGATTCAGCTGACCTACATGTCTTTGATTCACCAGACCTACATGTCTTTGATTCACCTGACCTACACATCGTTGATTCACCTGATCTACATGTCTTTGATTCACCTGACCTACATGTCTTTGATTCACCTGACCTACATGTCGTTGATTCACCTGACCTACATGTCTTTGATTCACCTGACTTACGTGTCTTTGATTCAGCTGACCTACATGTCTTTGATTCACCTGACCTACATGTCTTTGATTCACTTGACCTACATGTCTTTGATTCACCTGACCTACCTGTCTTTGATTCACCTGACCTACATGTCTTTGATTTACCAGAGCTACATGTCTTTGATTCACCTGACCTACCTGTCTTTGATTCACCTGACCTACATGTCGTTGATTCACCTGACCTACATGTCTTTGATTCACCTGACCTACATGTCTTTGATTGACCTGACCTACATGTCTTTGATTCACCTGACTTACATGTCTTTGATTAAGCTGACCTACATGTATTTCATTCACCTGAGCTACATGTCTTTGATTCACCTGACCTATATGTGTTTTATTCACCTGACCTACATGTCTTTGATTCACCTGACGTACATGACTTTGATTCACCAGACCTACAAGACTTTGATTCACCTGATCTACATGTCTTTGATTTACCTGACCTACATGTCTTTGATTCACCTGACTTACATGTCTTTGATTTACCTGACCTACATGTCTTTGACTAACCTGACCTACATGTCTTTGATTGACCTGACCTACATGTCTTTGATTCACCTGACTTACATGTCTTTGATTCAGCTGACCTACATGTCTTTCATTTACCTGAGCTACATGTCTTTGATTCACCTGACCTATATGTGTTTTATTCACCTGACCTACATGTCTTTGATTCACCTGACGTACATGACTTTGATTCACCTGACCTACAAGACTTTGATTCACCTGACCTACATGTCTTTGATTTACCTGACCTACATGTCTTTGATTCACCTGACTTACATGTCTTTGATTTACCTGTCCTACATGTCTTTGACTCACCTGACCTACATGTTTTTGATTGACCTGACCTACATGTCTTTGATTCACCTGACTTACATGTCTTTGATTCAGCTGACCTACATGACTTTGATTCACCTGACCTACATGTCTTTGATTCACCTGACTTACATGTCTTTGATTCAGCTGACCTACATGACTTTGATTCACCTGACCTACAAGACTTTGATTGACCTGACCTACATGTCTTTGATTCAGCGGACCTACATGTCTTTGATTCACCTGACCTACATGTCTTTGATTCACCTGAGCTACGTGTCGTTGATTCACCTGACCTACATGTCTTTGATTCAGCTGACCTACATGTCTTTGATTCACCAGACCTACATGTCTTTGATTCACCTGGCCTACACGTCGTTGATTCACCTGACCTACATGTCGTTGATTCACCTGACCTACATGTCTTTGATTCACCTGACCTACATGTCGTTGATTCACCTGACCTACATGTCTTTGATTCAGCTGATCTACCTGTCTTTGATTCACCTGACCTACATGTCTTTGATTCACTTGACCTACATGTCTTTGATTCACCTGACCTACCTGTCTTTGATTCACCTGACCTACATGTCTTTGATTTACCTGAGCTACATGTCTTTGATTCACCTGACTTACATGTCTTTGATTTGCCTGTCCTACATGTCTTTGACTCACCTGACCTACACGTCGTTGATTCACCTGACCTACATGTGTTCGACTCACCTGACCTACATGTCTTTCATTCACCTGACCTACATGTCTTTGATTCACCTGACCTACATATCTTTGATTGGCCTGACCTACATGTCTTTGATTCAGCTGACCTACATGTCTTTGATTCACCAGACCTACATGTCTTTGATTCACCTGACCTACACATCGTTGATTCACCTGATCTACATGTCTTTGATTCACCTGACCTGCATGTCTTTGATTCACCTGACCTACATGTCGTTGATTCACCTGACCTACATGTCTTTGATTCACCTGACTTACGTGTCTTTGATTCAGCTGACCTACATGTCTTTGATTCACCTGACCTACATGTCTTTGATTCACTTGACCTACATGTCTTTGATTCACCTGACCTACCTGTCTTTGATTCACCTGACCTACATGTCTTTGATTTACCAGAGCTACATGTCTTTGATTCACCTGACCTACCTGTCTTTGATTCACCTGACCTACATGTCGTTGATTCACCTGACCTACATGTCTTTGATTCACCTGACCTACATGTCTTTGATTGACCTGACCTACATGTCTTTGATTCACCTGACTTACATGTCTTTGATTAAGCTGACCTACATGTCTTTCATTCACCTGAGCTACATGTCTTTGATTCACCTGACCTATATGTGTTTTATTCACCTGACCTACATGTCTTTGATTCACCTGACGTACATGACTTTGATTCACCAGACCTACAAGACTTTGATTCACCTGACCTACATGTCTTTGATTTACCTGACCTACATGTCTTTGATTCACCTGACTTACATGTCTTTGATTTACCTGTCCTACATGTCTTTGACTAACCTGACCTACATGTCTTTCATTCACCTGACCTACATGTCTTTGATTCACCTGACCTACATATCTTTGATTGGCCTGACCTACATGTCTTTGATTCAGCTGACCTACATGTCTTTGATTCACCAGACCTACATGTCTTTGATTCACCTGACCTACACATCGTTGATTCACCTGATCTACATGTCTTTGATTCACCTGACCTACATGTCGTTGATTCACCTGACCTACATGTCTTTGATTCACCTGACTTACGTGTCTTTGATTCAGCTGACCTACATGTCTTTGATTCACCTGACCTACATGTCTTTGATTCACTTGACCTACATGTCTTTGATTCACCTGACCTACCTGTCTTTGATTCACCTGACCTACATGTCTTTGATTTACCAGAGCTACATGTCTTTGATTCACCTGACCTACCTGTCTTTGATTCACCTGACCTACATGTCGTTGATTCACCTGACCTACATGTCTTTGATTCACCTGACCTACATGTCTTTGATTGACCTGACCTACATGTCTTTGATTCACCTGACTTACATGTCTTTGATTAAGCTGACCTACATGTCTTTCATTCACCTGAGCTACATGTCTTTGATTCACCTGACCTATATGTGTTTTATTCACCTGACCTACATGTCTTTGATTCACCTGACGTACATGACTTTGATTCACCAGACCTACAAGACTTTGATTCACCTGACCTACATGTCTTTGATTTACCTGACCTACATGTCTTTGATTCACCTGACTTACATGTCTTTGATTTACCTGTCCTACATGTCTTTGACTAACCTGACCTACATGTCTTTGATTGACCTGACCTACATGTCTTTGATTCACCTGACTTACATGTCTTTGATTCAGCTGACCTACATGTCTTTCATTCACCTGAGCTACATGTCTTTGATTCACCTGACCTACATGTCGTTGATTCACCTGACCTACATGTCTTTGATTCACCTGACCTACATGTCGTTGATTCACCTGACCTACATGTCTTTGATTCAGCTGATCTACCTGTCTTTGATTCACCTGACCTACATGTCTTTGATTCACTTGACCTACATGTCTTTGATTCACCTGACCTACCTGTCTTTGATTCACCTGACCTACATGTCTTTGATTTACCTGAGCTACATGTCTTTGATTCACCTGACTTACATGTCTTTGATTTGCCTGTCCTACATGTCTTTGACTCACCTGACCTACACGTCTTTGATTCACCTGACCTACATGTCTTCGACTCACCTGACCTACATGTCTTTCATTCACCTGACCTACATGTCTTTGATTCACCTGACCTACATATCTTTGATTGGCCTGACCTACATGTCTTTGATTCAGCTGACCTACATGTCTTTGATTCACCAGACCTACATGTCTTTGATTCACCTGACCTACACATCGTTGATTCACCTGATCTACATGTCTTTGATTCACCTGACCTGCATGTCTTTGATTCACCTGACCTACATGTCGTTGATTCACCTGACCTACATGTCTTTGATTCACCTGACTTACGTGTCTTTGATTCAGCTGACCTACATGTCTTTGATTCACCTGATCTACATGTCTTTGATTCACTTGACCTACATGTCTTTGATTCACCTGACCTACCTGTCTTTGATTCACCTGACCTACATGTCTTTGATTTACCAGAGCTACATGTCTTTGATTCACCTGACCTACCTGTCTTTGATTCACCTGACCTACATGTCGTTGATTCACCTGACCTACATGTCTTTGATTCACCTGACCTACATGTCTTTGATTGACCTGACCTACATGTCTTTGATTCACCTGACTTACATGTCTTTGATTAAGCTGACCTACATGTCTTTCATTCACCTGAGCTACATGTCTTTGATTCACCTGACCTATATGTGTTTTATTCACCTGACCTACATGTCTTTGATTCACCTGACGTACATGACTTTGATTCACCTGGCCTACACGTCGTTGATTCACCTGACCTACATGTCGTTGATTCACCTGACCTACATGTCTTTGATTCACCTGACCTACATGTCGTTGATTCACCTGACCTACATGTCTTTGATTCAGCTGATCTACCTGTCTTTGATTCACCTGACCTACATGTCTTTGATTCACTTGACCTACATGTCTTTGATTCACCTGACCTACCTGTCTTTGATTCACCTGACCTACATGTCTTTGATTTACCTGAGCTACATGTCTTTGATTCACCTGACTTACATGTCTTTGATTTGCCTGTCCTACATGTCTTTGACTCACCTGACCTACAAGTCTTTGATTCACCTGACCTACATGTCTTCGACTCACCTGACCTACATGTCTTTCATTCACCTGACCTACATGTCTTTGATTCACCTGACCTACATATCTTTGATTGGCCTGACCTACATGTCTTTGATTCAGCTGACCTACATGTCTTTGATTCACCAGACCTACATGTCTTTGATTCACCTGACCTACACATCGTTGATTCACCTGATCTACATGTCTTTGATTCACCTGACCTGCATGTCTTTGATTCACCTGACCTACATGTCGTTGATTCACCTGACCTACATGTCTTTGATTCACCTGACTTACGTGTCTTTGATTCAGCTGACCTACATGTCTTTGATTCACCTGACCTACATGTCTTTGATTCACTTGACCTACATGTCTTTGATTCACCTGACCTACCTGTCTTTGATTCACCTGACCTACATGTCTTTGATTTACCAGAGCTACATGTCTTTGATTCACCTGACCTACCTGTCTTTGATTCACCTGACCTACATGTCGTTGATTCACCTGACCTACATGTCTTTGATTCACCTGACCTACATGTCTTTGATTGACCTGACCTACATGTCTTTGATTCACCTGACTTACATGTCTTTGATTAAGCTGACCTACATGTCTTTCATTCACCTGAGCTACATGTCTTTGATTCACCTGACCTATATGTGTTTTATTCACCTGACCTACATGTCTTTGATTCACCTGACGTACATGACTTTGATTCACCAGACCTACAAGACTTTGATTCACCTGACCTACATGTCTTTGATTTACCTGACCTACATGTCTTTGATTCACCTGACTTACATGTCTTTGATTTACCTGTCCTACATGTCTTTGACTAACCTGACCTACATGTCTTTCATTCACCTGACCTACATGTCTTTGATTCACCTGACCTACATATCTTTGATTGGCCTGACCTACATGTCTTTGATTCAGCTGACCTACATGTCTTTGATTCACCAGACCTACATGTCTTTGATTCACCTGACCTACACATCGTTGATTCACCTGATCTACATGTCTTTGATTCACCTGACCTACATGTCGTTGATTCACCTGACCTACATGTCTTTGATTCACCTGACTTACGTGTCTTTGATTCAGCTGACCTACATGTCTTTGATTCACCTGACCTACATGTCTTTGATTCACTTGACCTACATGTCTTTGATTCACCTGACCTACCTGTCTTTGATTCACCTGACCTACATGTCTTTGATTTACCAGAGCTACATGTCTTTGATTCACCTGACCTACCTGTCTTTGATTCACCTGACCTACATGTCGTTGATTCACCTGACCTACATGTCTTTGATTCACCTGACCTACATGTCTTTGATTGACCTGACCTACATGTCTTTGATTCACCTGACTTACATGTCTTTGATTAAGCTGACCTACATGTCTTTCATTCACCTGAGCTACATGTCTTTGATTCACCTGACCTATATGTGTTTTATTCACCTGACCTACATGTCTTTGATTCACCTGACGTACATGACTTTGATTCACCAGACCTACAAGACTTTGATTCACCTGACCTACATGTATTTGATTTACCTGACCTACATGTCTTTGATTCACCTGACTTACATGTCTTTGATTTACCTGTCCTACATGTCTTTGACTAACCTGACCTACATGTCTTTGATTGACCTGACCTACATGTCTTTGATTCACCTGACTTACATGTCTTTGATTCAGCTGACCTACATGTCTTTCATTCACCTGAGCTACATGTCTTTGATTCACCTGACCTACATGTCGTTGATTCACCTGACCTACATGTCTTTGATTCACCTGACCTACATGTCGTTGATTCACCTGACCTACATGTCTTTGATTCAGCTGATCTACCTGTCTTTGATTCACCTGACCTACATGTCTTTGATTCACTTGACCTACATGTCTTTGATTCACCTGACCTACCTGTCTTTGATTCACCTGACCTACATGTGTTCGACTCACCTGACCTACATGTCTTTCATTCACCTGACCTACATGTCTTTGATTCACCTGACCTACATATCTTTGATTGGCCTGACCTACATGTCTTTGATTCAGCTGACCTACATGTCTTTGATTCACCAGACCTACATGTCTTTGATTCACCTGACCTACACATCGTTGATTCACCTGATCTACATGTCTTTGATTCACCTGACCTGCATGTCTTTGATTCACCTGACCTACATGTCGTTGATTCACCTGACCTACATGTCTTTGATTCACCTGACTTACGTGTCTTTGATTCAGCTGACCTACATGTCTTTGATTCACCTGACCTACATGTCTTTGATTCACTTGACCTACATGTCTTTGATTCACCTGACCTACCTGTCTTTGATTCACCTGACCTACATGTCTTTGATTTACCAGAGCTACATGTCTTTGATTCACCTGACCTACCTGTCTTTGATTCACCTGACCTACATGTCCTTGATTCACCTGACCTACATGTCTTTGATTCACCTGACCTACATGTCTTTGATTGACCTGACCTACATGTCTTTGATTCACCTGACTTACATGTCTTTGATTAAGCTGACCTACATGTCTTTCATTCACCTGAGCTACATGTCTTTGATTCACCTGACCTATATGTGTTTTATTCACCTGACCTACATGTCTTTGATTCACCTGACGTACATGACTTTGATTCACCAGACCTACAAGACTTTGATTCACCTGACCTACATGTCTTTGATTTACCTGACCTACATGTCTTTGATTCACCTGACTTACATGTCTTTGATTTACCTGTCCTACATGTCTTTGACTAACCTGACCTACATGTCTTTGATTGACCTGACCTACATGTCTTTGATTCACCTGACTTACATGTCTTTGATTCAGCTGACCTACATGTCTTTCATTCACCTGAGCTACATGTCTTTGATTCACCTGACCTATATGTGTTTTATTCACCTGACCTACATGTCTTTGATTCACCTGACGTACATGACTTTGATTCACCTGACCTACAAGACTTTGATTCATCTGACCTACATGTCTTTGATTTACCTGACCTACATGTCTTTGATTCACCTGACTTACATGTCTTTGATTTACCTGTCCTACATGTCTTTGACTCACCTGACCTACATGTTTTTGATTGACCTGACCTACATGTCTTTGATTCACCTGACTTACATGTCTTTGATTCAGCTGACCTACATGACTTTGATTCACCTGACCTACATGTCTTTGATTCACCTGACTTACATGTCTTTGATTCAGCTGACCTACATGACTTTGATTCACCTGACCTACAAGACTTTGATTGACCTGACCTACATGTCTTTGATTCAGCGGACCTACATGTCTTTGATTCACCTGACCTACATGTCTTTGATTCACCTGAGCTACGTGTCGTTGATTCACCTGACCTACATGTCTTTGATTCAGCTGACCTACATGTCTTTGATTCACCAGACCTACATGTCTTTGATTCACCTGGCCTACATGTCGTTGATTCACCTGACCTACATGTCGTTGATTCACCTGACCTACATGTCTTTGATTCACCTGACCTACATGTCTTTGATTCAGCTGACCTACATGTCTTTGATTCACCAGACCTACATGTCTTTGATTCACCTGACCTACACATCGTTGATTCACCTGATCTACATGTCTTTGATTCACCTGACCTGCATGTCTTTGATTCACCTGACCTACATGTCGTTGATTCACCTGACCTACATGTCTTTGATTCACCTGACTTACGTGTCTTTGATTCAGCTGACCTACATGTCTTTGATTCACCTGACCTACATGTCTTTGATTCACTTGACCTACATGTCTTTGATTCACCTGACCTACCTGTCTTTGATTCACCTGACCTACATGTCTTTGATTTACCAGAGCTACATGTCTTTGATTCACCTGACCTACCTGTCTTTGATTCACCTGACCTACATGTCGTTGATTCACCTGACCTACATGTCTTTGATTCACCTGACCTACATGTCTTTGATTGACCTGACCTACATGTCTTTGATTCACCTGACTTACATGTCTTTGATTAAGCTGACCTACATGTCTTTCATTCACCTGAGCTACATGTCTTTGATTCACCTGACCTATATGTGTTTTATTCACCTGACCTACATGTCTTTGATTCACCTGACGTACATGACTTTGATTCACCAGACCTACAAGACTTTGATTCACCTGACCTACATGTCTTTGATTTACCTGACCTACATGTCTTTGATTCACCTGACTTACATGTCTTTGATTTACCTGTCCTACATGTCTTTGACTAACCTGACCTACATGTCTTTCATTCACCTGACCTACATGTCTTTGATTCACCTGACCTACATATCTTTGATTGGCCTGACCTACATGTCTTTGATTCAGGTGACCTACATGTCTTTGATTCACCAGACCTACATGTCTTTGATTCACCTGACCTACACATCGTTGATTCACCTGATCTACATGTCTTTGATTCACCTGACCTACATGTCGTTGATTCACCTGACCTACATGTCTTTGATTCACCTGACTTACGTGTCTTTGATTCAGCTGACCTACATGTCTTTGATTCACCTGACCTACATGTCTTTGATTCACTTGACCTACATGTCTTTGATTCACCTGACCTACCTGTCTTTGATTCACCTGACCTACATGTCTTTGATTTACCAGAGCTACATGTCTTTGATTCACCTGACCTACCTGTCTTTGATTCACGTGACCTACATGTCGTTGATTCACCTGACCTACATGTCTTTGATTCACCTGACCTACATGTCTTTGATTGACCTGACCTACATGTCTTTGATTCACCTGACTTACATGTCTTTGATTAAGCTGACCTACATGTCTTTCATTCACCTGAGCTACATGTCTTTGATTCACCTGACCTATATGTGTTTTATTCACCTGACCTACATGTCTTTGATTCACCTGACGTACATGACTTTGATTCACCAGACCTACAAGACTTTGATTCACCTGACCTACATGTCTTTGATTTACCTGACCTACATGTCTTTGATTCACCTGACTTACATGTCTTTGATTTACCTGTCCTACATGTCTTTGACTAACCTGACCTACATGTCTTTGATTGACCTGACCTACATGTCTTTGATTCACCTGACTTACATGTCTTTGATTCAGCTGACCTACATGTCTTTCATTCACCTGAGCTACATGTCTTTGATTCACCTGACCTACATGTCGTTGATTCACCTGACCTACATGTCTTTGATTCACCTGACCTACATGTCGTTGATTCACCTGACCTACATGTCTTTGATTCAGCTGATCTACCTGTCTTTGATTCACCTGACCTACATGTCTTTGATTCACTTGACCTACATGTCTTTGATTCACCTGACCTACCTGTCTTTGATTCACCTGACCTACATGTCTTTGATTTACCTGAGCTACATGTCTTTGATTCACCTGACTTACATGTCTTTGATTTGCCTGTCCTACATGTCTTTGACTCACCTGACCTACACGTCTTTGATTCACCTGACCTACATGTCTTCGCCTCACCTGACCTACATGTCTTTCATTCACCTGACCTACATGTCTTTGATTCACCTGACCTACATATCTTTGATTGGCCTGACCTACATGTCTTTGATTCAGCTGACCTACATGTCTTTGATTCACCAGACCTACATGTCTTTGATTCACCTGACCTACACATCGTTGATTCACCTGATCTACATGTCTTTGATTCACCTGACCTGCATGTCTTTGATTCACCTGACCTACATGTCGTTGATTCACCTGACCTACATGTCTTTGATTCACCTGACTTACATGTCTTTGATTCAGCTGACCTACATGTCTTTGATTCACCTGATCTACATGTCTTTGATTCACTTGACCTACATGTCTTTGATTCACCTGACCTACCTGTCTTTGATTCACCTGACCTACATGTCTTTGATTTACCAGAGCTACATGTCTTTGATTCACCTGACCTACCTGTCTTTGATTCACCTGACCTACATGTCGTTGATTCACCTGACCTACATGTCTTTGATTCACCTGACCTACATGTCTTTGATTGACCTGACCTACATGTCTTTGATTCACCTGACTTACATGTCTTTGATTAAGCTGACCTACATGTCTTTCATTCACCTGAGCTACATGTCTTTGATTCACCTGACCTATATGTGTTTTATTCACCTGACCTACATGACTTTGATTCACCTGACGTACATGACTTTGATTCACCTGGCCTACACGTCGTTGATTCACCTGACCTACATGTCGTTGATTCACCTGACCTACATGTCTTTGATTCACCTGACCTACATGTCGTTGATTCACCTGACCTACATGTCTTTGATTCAGCTGATCTACCTGTCTTTGATTCACCTGACCTACATGTCTTTGATTCACTTGACCTACATGTCTTTGATTCACCTGACCTACCTGTCTTTGATTCACCTGACCTACATGTCTTTGATTTACCTGAGCTACATGTCTTTGATTCACCTGACTTACATGTCTTTGATTTGCCTGTCCTACATGTCTTTGACTCACCTGACCTACACGTCTTTGATTCACCTGACCTACATGTCTTCGACTCACCTGACCTACATGTCTTTCATTCACCTGACCTACATGTCTTTGATTCACCTGACCTACATATCTTTGATTGGCCTGACCTACATGTCTTTGATTCAGCTGACCTACATGTCTTTGATTCACCAGACCTACATGTCTTTGATTCACCTGACCTACACATCGTTGATTCACCTGATCTACATGTCTTTGATTCACCTGACCTGCATGTCTTTGATTCACCTGACCTACATGTCGTTGATTCACCTGACCTACATGTCTTTGATTCACCTGACTTACGTGTCTTTGATTCAGCTGACCTACATGTCTTTGATTCACCTGACCTACATGTCTTTGATTCACTTGACCTACATGTCTTTGATTCACCTGACCTACCTGTCTTTGATTCACCTGACCTACATGTCTTTGATTTACCAGAGCTACATGTCTTTGATTCACCTGACCTACCTGTCTTTGATTCACCTGACCTACATGTCGTTGATTCACCTGACCTACATGTCTTTGATTCACCTGACCTACATGTCTTTGATTGACCTGACCTACATGTCTTTGATTCACCTGACTTACATGTCTTTGATTAAGCTGACCTACATGTCTTTCATTCACCTGAGCTACATGTCTTTGATTCACCTGACCTATATGTGTTTTATTCACCTGACCTACATGTCTTTGATTCACCTGACGTACATGACTTTGATTCACCAGACCTACAAGACTTTGATTCACCTGACCTACATGTCTTTGATTTACCTGACCTACATGTCATTGATTCACCTGACTTACATGTCTTTGATTTACCTGTCCTACATGTCTTTGACTAACCTGACCTACATGTCTTTCATTCACCTGACCTACATGTCTTTGATTCACCTGACCTACATATCTTTGATTGGCCTGACCTACATGTCTTTGATTCAGCTGACCTACATGTCTTTGATTCACCAGACCTACATGTCTTTGATTCACCTGACCTACACATCGTTGATTCACCTGATCTACATGTCTTTGATTCACCTGACCTACATGTCGTTGATTCACCTGACCTACATGTCTTTGATTCACCTGACTTACGTGTCTTTGATTCAGCTGACCTACATGTCTTTGATTCACCTGACCTACATGTCTTTGATTCACTTGACCTACATGTCTTTGATTCACCTGACCTACCTGTCTTTGATTCACCTGACCTACATGTCTTTGATTTACCAGAGCTACATGTCTTTGATTCACCTGACCTACCTGTCTTTGATTCACCTGACCTACATGTCGTTGATTCACCTGACCTACATGTCTTTGATTCACCTGACCTACATGTCTTTGATTGACCTGACCTACATGTCTTTGATTCACCTGACTTACATGTCTTTGATTAAGCTGACCTACATGTCTTTCATTCACCTGAGCTACATGTCTTTGATTCACCTGACCTATATGTGTTTTATTCACCTGACCTACATGTCTTTGATTCACCTGACGTACATGACTTTGATTCACCAGACCTACAAGACTTTGATTCACCTGACCTACATGTATTTGATTTACCTGACCTACATGTCTTTGATTCACCTGACTTACATGTCTTTGATTCAGCTGACCTACATGTCTTTCATTCACCTGAGCTACATGTCTTTGATTCACCTGACCTACATGTCGTTGATTCACCTGACCTACATGTCTTTGATTCACCTGACCTACATGTCGTTGATTCACCTGACCTACATGTCTTTGATTCAGCTGATCTACCTGTCTTTGATTCACCTGACCTACATGTCTTTGATTCACTTGACCTACATGTCTTTGATTCACCTGACCTACCTGTCTTTGATTCACCTGACCTACATGTGTTCGACTCACCTGACCTACATGTCTTTCATTCACCTGACCTACATGTCTTTGATTCACCTGACCTACATATCTTTGATTGGCCTGACCTACATGTCTTTGATTCAGCTGACCTACATGTCTTTGATTCACCAGACCTACATGTCTTTGATTCACCTGACCTACACATCGTTGATTCACCTGATCTACATGTCTTTGATTCACCTGACCTGCATGTCTTTGATTCACCTGACCTACATGTCGTTGATTCACCTGACCTACATGTCTTTGATTCACCTGACTTACGTGTCTTTGATTCAGCTGACCTACATGTCTTTGATTCACCTGACCTACATGTCTTTGATTCACTTGACCTACATGTCTTTGATTCACCTGACCTACCTGTCTTTGATTCACCTGACCTACATGTCTTTGATTTACCAGAGCTACATGTCTTTGATTCACCTGACCTACCTGTCTTTGATTCACCTGACCTACATGTCGTTGATTCACCTGACCTACATGTCTTTGATTCACCTGACCTACATGTCTTTGATTGACCTGACCTACATGTCTTTGATTCACCTGACTTACATGTCTTTGATTAAGCTGACCTACATGTCTTTCATTCACCTGAGCTACATGTCTTTGATTCACCTGACCTATATGTGTTTTATTCACCTGACCTACATGTCTTTGATTCACCTGACGTACATGACTTTGATTCACCAGACCTACAAGACTTTGATTCACCTGACCTACATGTCTTTGATTTACCTGACCTACATGTCTTTGATTCACCTGACTTACATGTCTTTGATTTACCTGTCCTACATGTCTTTGACTAACCTGACCTACATGTCTTTGATTGACCTGACCTACATGTCTTTGATTCACCTGACTTACATGTCTTTGATTCAGCTGACCTACATGTCTTTCATTCACCTGAGCTACATGTCTTTGATTCACCTGACCTATATGTGTTTTATTCACCTGACCTACATGTCTTTGATTCACCTGACGTACATGACTTTGATTCACCTGACCTACAAGACTTTGATTCACCTGACCTACATGTCTTTGATTTACCTGACCTACATGTCTTTGATTCACCTGACTTACATGTCTTTGATTTACCTGTCCTACATGTCTTTGACTCACCTGACCTACATGTTTTTGATTGACCTGACCTACATGTCTTTGATTCACCTGACTTACATGTCTTTGATTCAGCTGACCTACATGACTTTGATTCACCTGACCTACATGTCTTTGATTCACCTGACTTACATGTCTTTGATTCAGCTGACCTACATGACTTTGATTCACCTGACCTACAAGACTTTGATTGACCTGACCTACATGTCTTTGATTCAGCGGACCTACATGTCTTTGATTCACCTGACCTACATGTCTTTGATTCACCTGAGCTACGTGTCGTTGATTCACCTGACCTACATGTCTTTGATTCAGCTGACCTACATGTCTTTGATTCACCAGACCTACATGTCTTTGATTCACCTGGCCTACACGTCGTTGATTCACCTGACCTACATGTCGTTGATTCACCTGACCTACATGTCTTTGATTCACCTGACCTACATGTCGTTGATTCACCTGACCTACATGTCTTTGATTCAGCTGATCTACCTGTCTTTGATTCACCTGACCTACATGTCTTTGATTCACTTGACCTACATGTCTTTGATTCACCTGACCTACCTGTCTTTGATTCACCTGACCTACATGTCTTTGATTTACCTGAGCTACATGTCTTTGATTCACCTGACTTACATGTCTTTGATTTACCTGTCCTACATGTCTTTGACTCACCTGACCTACACGTCTTTGATTCACCTGACCTACATGTCTTCGACTCACCTGACCTACATGTCTTTCATTCACCTGACCTACATGTCTTTGATTCACCTGACCTACATATCTTTGATTGGCCTGACCTACATGTCTTTGATTCACCTGACCTACATGTCGTTGATTCAGCTGACCTACATGTCTTTGTTTCACCTGACCTACATGTCTTTGATTCAGCTGACCTACATGTCTTTCATTTAGCTGACCTACATGTCTTTGATTCACCTGACCTAAATGTCTTTGATTCAGCTGACCTACATGTCTTTGATTCACCAGACCTACATGTCTTTGATTCACCTGACCTACACATCGTTGATTCACCTGACTTACGTGTCTTTGATTCAGCTGACCTACATGTCTTTGATTCACCTGACTTACGTGTCTTTGATTCAGCTGACCTACATGTCTTTGATTCACCTGACCTACATGTCTTTGATTCACTTGACCTACATGTCTTTGATTCACCTGACCTACCTGTCTTTGATTCACCTGACCTACATGTCTTTGATTTACCAGAGCTACATGTCTTTGATTCACCTGACTTACATGTCTTTGATTTACCTGTCCTACATGTCTTTGATTCACCTGACCTACATGTCTTTGACTTACCTGACCTACATGTCTTTGATTCACCTGACTTACATGTCTTTGATTTACCTGTCCTACATGTCTTTGACTCACCTGAACTACATGTTTTTGATTGACCTGACCTACATGTCTTTGATTCACCTGACTTACATGTCTTTGATTCAGCTGACCTACATGACTTTGATTCACCTGACCTACATGTCTTTGATTCACCTGATCTACATGTCTTTGATTCAGCTGACCTACATGACTTTGATTCACCTGACCTACAAGACTTTGATTGACCTGACCTACATGTCTTTGATTCAGCGGACCTACATGTCTTTGATTCACCTGACCTACATGTCTTTGATTCACCTGAGCTACGTGTCGTTGATTCACCTGACCTACATGTCTTTGATTCAGCTGACCTACATGTCTTTGATTCACCAGACCTACATGTCTTCGATTCACCTGGCCTACACGTCGTTGATTCACCTGACCTACATGTCGTTGATTCACCTGACCTACATGTCTTTGATTCACCTGACCTACATGTCGTTGATTCACCTGACCTACATGTCTTTGATTCAGCTGATCTACCTGTCTTTGATTCACCTGACCTACATGTCTTTGATTCACTTGACCTACATGTCTTTGATTCACCTGACCTACCTGTCTTTGATTCACCTGACCTACATGTCTTTGATTCACCTGAGCTACATGTCTTTGATTCACCTGACTTACATGTCTTTGATTTACCTGTCCTACATGTCTTTGACTCACCTGACCTACACGTCTTTGATTCACCTGACCTACATGTCTTCGACTCACCTGACCTACATGTCTTTCATTCACCTGACCTACATGTCTTTGATTCACCTGACCTACATATCTTTGATTGGCCTGACCTACATGTCTTTGATTCAGCTGACCTACATGTCTTTGATTCACCAGACCTACATGTCTTTGATTCACCTGACCTACACATCGTTGATTCACCTGAACTACATGTCTTTGATTCACCTGACCTACATGTCTTTGATTCACCTGACCTACATGTCGTTGATTCACCTGACCTACATGTCTTTGATTCACCTGACTTACGTGTCTTTGATTCAGCTGACCTACATGTCTTTGATTCACCTGACCTACATGTCTTTGATTCACTTGACCTACATGTCTTTGATTCACCTGACCTACCTGTCTTTGATTCACCTGAAATACATGTCTTTGATTTACCAGAGCTACATGTCTTTGATTCACCTGACCTACCTGTCTTTGATCCACCTGACCTACATGTCGTTGATTCACCTGACCTACATGTCTTTGATTGACCTGACCTACATGTCTTTGATTGACCTGACCTACATGTCTTTGATTCACCTGACTTACATGTCTTTGATTAAGCTGACCTACATGTCTTTCATTCACCTGAGCTACATGTCTTTGATTCACCTGACCTTTATGTGTTTTATTCACCTGACCTACATGTCTTTGATTTACCTGACGTACATGACTTTGATTCACCAGACCTACAAGACTTTGATTCACCTGACCTACATGTCTTTGATTTACCTGACCTACATGTCTTTGATTCACCTGACTTACATGTCTTTGATTTACCTGTCCTACATGTCTTTGACTAACCTGACCTACATGTCTTTGATTGACCTGACCTACATGTCTTTGATTCACCTGACTTACATGTCTTTGATTCAGCTGACCTACATGTCTTTCATTCACCTGAGCTACATGTCTTTGATTCACCTGACCTATATGGGTTTTATTCACCTGACCTACATGTCTTTGATTCACCTGACGTACATGACTTTGATTCACCTGACCTACAAGACTTTGATTCACCTGACCTACATGTCTTTGATTTACCTGACCTACATGTCTTTGATTCACCTGACTTACATGTCTTTGATTTACCTGTCCTACATGTCTTTGACTCACCTGACCTACATGTTTTTGATTGACCTGACCTACATGTCTTTGATTCACCTGACTTACATGTCTTTGATTCAGCTGACCTACATGACTTTGATTCACCTGACCTACATGTCTTTGATTCACCTGACTTACATGTCTTTGATTCAGCTGACCTACATGACTTTGATTCACCTGACCTACAAGACTTTGATTGACCTGACCTACATGTCTTTGATTCAGCGGACCTACATGTCTTTGATTCACCTGACCTACATGTCTTTGATTCACCTGAGCTACGTGTCGTTGATTCACCTGACCTACATGTCTTTGATTCAGCTGACCTACATGTCTTTGATTCACCAGACCTACATGTCTTTGATTCACCTGGCCTACACGTCGTTGATTCACCTGACCTACATGTCGTTGATTCACCTGACCTACATGTCTTTGATTCACCTGACCTACATGTCGTTGATTCACCTGAGCTACATGTCTTTGATTCAGCTGATCTACCTGTCTTTGATTCACCTGACCTACATGTCTTTGATTCACTTGACCTACATGTCTTTGATTCACCTGACCTACCTGTCTTTGATTCACCTGACCTACATGTCTTTGATTTACCTGAGCTACATGTCTTTGATTCACCTGACTTACATGTCTTTGATTTACCTGTCCTACATGTCTTTGACTCACCTGACCTACACGTCTTTGATTCACCTGACCTACATGTCTTCGACTCACCTGACCTACATGTCTTTCATTCACCTGACCTACATGTCTTTGATTCACCTGACCTACATATCTTTGATTGGCCTGACCTACATGTCTTTGATTCACCTGACCTACATGTCGTTGATTCAGCTGACCTACATGTCTTTGTTTCACCTGACCTACATGTCTTTGATTCAGCTGATCTACATGTCTTTGATTCAGCTGACCTACATGTCTTTCATTTAGCTGACCTACATGTCTTTGATTCACCTGACCTAAATGTCTTTGATTCAGCTGACCTACATGTCTTTGATTCACCAGACCTACATGTCTTTGATTCACCTGACCTACACATCGTTGATTCACCTGATCTACATGTCTTTGATTCACCTGACCTACATGTCTTTGATTCACCTGACCTACATGTCGTTGATTCACCTGACCTACATGTCTTTGATTCACCTGACTTACGTGTCTTTGATTCAGCTGACCTACATGTCTTTGATTCACCTGACCTACATGTCTTTGATTCACTTGACCTACATGTCTTTGATTCACCTGACTTACGTGTCTTTGATTCAGCTGACCTACATGTCTTTGATTCACCTGACATACATGTCTTTGATTCACCTGACTTACGTGTCTTTGATTCAGCTGACCTACATGTCTTTGATTCACCTGACCTACATGTCTTTGATTCACTTGACCTACATGTCTTTGATTCACCTGACTTACGTGTCTTTGATTCAGCTGACCTACATGTCTTTGATTCACCTGACCTACATGTCTTTGATTCACCTGACTTACATGTCTTTGATTTACCTGTCCTACATGTCTTTGATTCACCTGACCTACATGTCTTTGACTTACCTGACCTACATGTTGTTGAATCAGCTGACCTACATGTATTTAATTCACCTGATCTACATGTCTTTGATTCAGCTGATCTACCTGTCTTGGATTCACCTGACCTACACGTCGTTGATTCACCTAACCTACATGTCGTTGATTCACCTGACCTACATGTCTTTGATTCACTTGACCTACATGTCTTTGATTCACCTGACCTACATGTCTTTGATTCACCTGACCTACCTGTCTTTGATTCACCTGACCTACATGTCGTTGATTCACCTGACCTACATGTCTTTGATTCACCTGACCTACATGTCTTTGATTGACCTGACCTACATGTCTTTGATTCACCTGACTTACATGTCTTTGATTCAGCTGACCTACATGTCTTTCATTCACCTGAGCTACATGTCTTTGATTCACCTGACCTATATGTGTTTTATTCACCTGACCTACATGTCTTTGATTCACCTGACGTACATGACTTTGATTCACCAGACCTACAAGACTTTGATTCACCTGACCTACATGTCTTTGATTTACCTGACCTACATGTCTTTGATTCACCTGACCTACATGTCTTTGATTCACCTGACCTACATGTCGTTGATTCACCTGACCTACATGTCTTTGATTCAGCTGATCTACCTGTCTTTGATTCACCTGACCTACATGTCTTTGATTCACTTGACCTACATGTCTTTGATTCACCTGACCTACCTGTCTTTGATTCACCTGACCTACATGTCTTTGATTTACCTGAGCTACATGTCTTTGATTCACCTGACTTACATGTCTTTGATTTACCTGTCCTACATGTCTTTGACTCACCTGACCTACACGTCTTTGATTCACCTGACCTACATGTCTTCGACTCACCTGACCTACATGTCTTTCATTCACCTGACCTACATGTCTTTGATTCACCTGACCTACATATCTTTGATTGGCCTGACCTACATGTCTTTGATTCACCTGACCTACATGTCGTTGATTCAGCTGAACTACATGTCTTTGTTTCACCTGACCTACATGTCTTTGATTCAGCTGATCTACATGTCTTTGATTCACCTGACCTACATGTCTTTGATTTACCTGACCTACATGTCTTTGATTCACCTGACTTACGTGTCTTTGATTTACATGTCCTACATGTCGTTGATTCCGCTGACCTACATGTCTTTGACTCACCTGACCTACATGTCTTTGACTCACCTGACCTACATGTCTTTGTTTCACCTGACATACATGTCTTTGATTCACCTGACGTACATGACTTTGATTCACCTGACCTACAAGACTTTGATTCACCTGAACTACATGTCTTTGATTTACCTGACCTAAATGTCTTTGATTCAGCTGATCTACATGTCTTCGATTCACCAGACCTACATGTCGTTGATTCACCTGACCTACATGTCTTTGATTCAGCTGATCTACCTGTCTTTGATTCACCTGACCTACATGTCGTTGATTCAGCTGACGTGCATGTCTTTGATTTACCTGACCTACATGTCTTTGATTTACCTGTCCTACATGTCTTTGACTCACCTGTCCTACATCTCTTTGACTCACCTGACCAACATGTCTTTGACTCACCTGACCTACATGTCTTTCATTCACCTGACCTACATGTCTTTGATTCACCTGACCTACATGTCTTTGATTGACCTGACCTACATATCTTTGATTGACCTGACCTACATGTCTTTGACTCACCTGACCTACATGTCTTTGACTCACCTGATCTACTTGTCTTTGATTCACCTGACTTACATGTCTTTGATTGACCTGACCTATATTTCTTTGACTGACGTGACCTACATGTCTTTGATTCACCTGACCTACATATGTTTGACTCACCTGACCTACATGTCTTTGATTCACCTGACCTACATGTCTTTGATTGACCTGACTTACATATCTTTGATTGACCTGACCTACATGTCTTTGACTGACCTGAGCTACATGTCTTTGATTCACCTGACCTACATATCTTTGACTCACCTGACCTACATGTCTTTGATTCACCTGACGTACATGTCTTTGATTCACCTGAGCTACATGTATTTGATTCAGCTGACCTACATGTCTTTCATTCACCTGACCTACATGTCTTTGATTCAGCTGATCTACCTGTCTTGGATTCACCTGACCTACACGTCGTTGATTCACCTAACCTACATGTCGTTGATTCACCTGACCTACATGTCTTTGATTCAGCTGACCTACATGTCTTTCATTCACCTGACCTACATGTCTTTGATTCACCTGACGTACATGACTTTGATTCACCTGACCTACAAGACTTTGATTCACCTGACCTACATGTCTTTGATTTACCTGACCTACATGTCTTTGATTCACCTGACTTACGTGTCTTTGATTTACATGTCCTACATGTCGTTGATTCCGCTGACCTACATGTCTTTGACTCACGTGACGTACATGACTTTGATTCACCTGACCTACAAGACTTTGATTCACCTGAACTACATGTCTTTGATTTACCTGACCTAAATGTCTTTGATTCAGCTGATCTACCCGTCTTTGATTCACCTGACCTACATGTCGTTGATTCACAAGACCTACATGTCGTTGATTCAGCTGACCTACATGTCTTTGTTTCACCTGACCTACATGTCTTTGATTCAGCTGATCTACCTGTCTTTGATTCACCTGACCTACATGTCTTTGATTCATCTGACTTACATGTCTGTGATTTACCTGTCCTACATGTCTTTGACTCACCTGACCTACATGTCTTTGATTCACCTGACCTACATGTCTATGACTTACCTGACCTACATGTCGTTGATTCAGCTGACCTATATGTATTAGATTCACCTGATCTACATGTCTTTGATTCAGCTGATCTACCTGTCTTGGATTCACCTAACCTACACGTCGTTGATTCACCTAACCTACATGTCGTTGATTCACCTGACCTACATGTCTTTGATTCACCTGACCTACATATCTTTGATTGGCCTGACCTACATGTCTTTGATTCACCTGACCTACATGTCGTTGATTCAGCTGACCTACATGTCTTTGATTCACCTGTCGTACATGACTTTGATTCACCTGACCTACAAGACTTTGATTCACCTGACCTACATGTCTTTGATTGACCTGACCTACATGTCTTTGATTGACCTGACCTACATGTCTTTGATTCACCTGACTTACGTGTCTTGGATTTACATGTCCTACATGTCGTTGATTCCGCTGACCTACATGTCTTTGATTCACCTGACCTACATGTCTTCGATTCACTTGTCCTACCTGTCTTTGATTCACCTGACCTACATGTCTTTGATTCACCTGATCTACATGTCTTTGATTCACCTGACCTACATGTCTTTGATTCACCTGACCTACATGTCTTTGATTCACCTGACCTACATGTCTTTGATTCACCTGACTTACGTGTCTTTGATTCAGCTGACCTACATGTCTTTGATTCACCTGACCTACATGTCTTTGATTCACTTGACCTACATGTCTTTGATTCACCTGACTTACGTGTCTTTGATTCAGCTGACCTACATGTCTTTGATTCACCTGACCTACATGTCTTTGATTCACCTGACCTACATGTCTTTGATTCACTTGACCTACATGTCTTTGATTCACCTGACTTACGTGTCTTTGATTCAGCTGACCTACATGTCTTTGATTCACCTGACCTACATGTCTTTGATTCACCTGACTTACGTGTCTTTGATTCAGCTGACCTACATGTCTTTGATTCACCTGACCTACATGTCTTTGATTCACTTGACCTACATGTCTTTGATTCACCTGACTTACGTGTCTTTGATTCAGCTGACCTACATGTCTTTGATTCACCTGACCTACATGTCTTTGATTCACCTGACTTACATGTCTTTGATTTACCTGTCCTACATGTCTTTGATTCATCTGACCTACATGTCTTTGACTTACCTGACCTACATGTTGTTGAATCAGCTGACCTACATGTATTTAATTCACCTGATCTACATGTCTTTGATTCAGCTGATCTACCTGTCTTGGATTCACCTGACCTACACGTCGTTGATTCACCTAACCTACATGTCGTTGATTCACCTGACCTACATGTCTTTGATTCACTTGACCTACATGTCTTTGATTCACCTGACCTACATGTCTTTGATTCACCTGACCTACCTGTCTTTGATTCACCTGACCTACATGTCGTTGATTCACCTGACCTACATGTCTTTGATTCACCTGACCTACATGTCTTTGATTGACCTGACCTACATGTCTTTGATTCACCTGACTTACATGTCTTTGATTCAGCTGACCTACATGTCTTTCATTCACCTGAGCTACATGTCTTTGATTCACCTGACCTATATGTGTTTTATTCACCTGACCTACATGTCTTTGATTCACCTGACGTACATGACTTTGATTCACCAGACCTACAAGACTTTGATTCACCTGACCTACATGTCTTTGATTTACCTGACCTACATGTCTTTGATTCACCTGACCTACATGTCTTTGATTCACCTGACCTACATGTCGTTGATTCACCTGACCTACATGTCTTTGATTCAGCTGATCTACCTGTCTTTGATTCACCTGACCTACATGTCTTTGATTCACTTGACCTACATGTCTTTGATTCAGCTGACCTACCTGTCTTTGATTCACCTGACCTACATGTCTTTGATTTACCTGAGCTACATGTCTTTGATTCACCTGACTTACATGTCTTTGATTTACCTGTCCTACATGTCTTTGACTCACCTGACCTACACGTCTTTGATTCACCTGACCTACATGTCTTCGACTCACCTGACCTACATGTCTTTCATTCACCTGACCTACATGTCTTTGATTCACCTGACCTACATATCTTTGATTGGCCTGACCTACATGTCTTTGATTCACCTGACCTACATGTCGTTGATTCAGCTGAACTACATGTCTTTGTTTCACCTGACCTACATGTCTTTGATTCAGCTGATCTACATGTCTTTGATTCACCTGACCTACATGTCTTTGATTTACCTGACCTACATGTCTTTGATTCACCTGACTTACATGTCTTTGATTTACATGTCCTACATGTCGTTGATTCCGCTGACCTACATGTCTTTGACTCACCTGACCTACATGTCTTTGACTCACCTGACCTACATGTCTTTGTTTCACCTGACATACATGTCTTTGATTCACCTGACGTACATGACTTTGATTCACCTGACCTACAAGACTTTGATTCACCTGAACTACATGTCTTTGATTTACCTGACCTAAATGTCTTTGATTCAGCTGATCTACATGTCTTCGATTCACCAGACCTACATGTCGTTGATTCACCTGACCTACATGTCTTTGATTCAGCTGATCTACCTGTCTTTGATTCACCTGACCTACATGTCGTTGATTCAGCTGACGTGCATGTCTTTGATTTACCTGACCTACATGTCTTTGATTTACCTGTCCTACATGTCTTTGACTCACCTGTCCTACATCTCTTTGACTCACCTGACCAACATGTCTTTGACTCACCTGACCTACATGTCTTTCATTCACCTGACCTACATGTCTTTGATTCACCTGACCTACATGTCTTTGATTGACCTGACCTACATATCTTTGATTGACCTGACCTACATGTCTTTGACTCACCTGACCTACATGTCTTTGACTCACCTGATCTACTTGTCTTTGATTCACCTGACTTACATGTCTTTGATTGACCTGACCTACATTTCTTTGACTGACGTGACCTACATGTCTTTGATTCACCTGACCTACATATGTTTGACTCACCTGACCTACATGTCTTTGATTCACCTGACCTACATGTCTTTGATTGACCTGACTTACATATCTTTGATTGACCTGACCTACATGTCTTTGACTGACCTGACCTACATGTCTTTGATTCACCTGACCTACATATCTTTGACTCACCTGACCTACATGTCTTTGATTCACCTGACGTACATGTCTTTGATTCACCTGAGCTACATGTATTTGATTCAGCTGACCTACATGTCTTTCATTCACCTGACCTACATGTCTTTGATTCAGCTGATCTACCTGTCTTGGATTCACCTGACCTACACGTCGTTGATTCACCTAACCTACATGTCGTTGATTCACCTGACCTACATGTCTTTGATTCAGCTGACCTACATGTCTTTCATTCACCTGACCTACATGTCTTTGATTCACCTGACGTACATGACTTTGATTCACCTGACCTACAAGACTTTGATTCACCTGACCTACATGTCTTTGATTTACCTGACCTACATGTCTTTGATTCACCTGACTTACGTGTCTTTGATTTACATGTCCTACATGTCGTTGATTCCGCTGACCTACATGTCTTTGACTCACGTGACGTACATGACTTTGATTCACCTGACCTACAAGACTTTGATTCACCTGAACTACATGTCTTTGATTTACCTGACCTAAATGTCTTTGATTCAGCTGATCTACCCGTCTTTGATTCACCTGACCTACATGTCGTTGATTCACAAGACCTACATGTCGTTGATTCAGCTGACCTACATGTCTTTGTTTCACCTGACCTACATGTCTTTGATTCAGCTGATCTACCTGTCTTTGATTCACCTGACCTACATGTCTTTGATTCATCTGACTTACATGTCTGTGATTTACCTGTCCTACATGTCTTTGACTCACCTGACCTACATGTCTTTGATTCACCTGACCTACATGTCTATGACTTACCTGACCTACATGTCGTTGATTCAGCTGACCTATATGTATTAGATTCACCTGATCTACATGTCTTTGATTCAGCTGATCTACCTGTCTTGGATTCACCTAACCTACACGTCGTTGATTCACCTAACCTACATGTCGTTGATTCACCTGACCTACATGTCTTTGATTCACCTGACCTACATATCTTTGATTGGCCTGACCTACATGTCTTTGATTCACCTGACCTACATGTCGTTGATTCAGCTGACCTACATGTCTTTGATTCACCTGTCGTACATGACTTTGATTCACCTGACCTACAAGACTTTGATTCACCTGACCTACATGTCTTTGATTGACCTGACCTACATGTCGTTGATTCCGCTGACCTACATGTCTTTGATTCACCTGACCTACATGTCTTCGATTCACTTGTCCTACCTGTCTTTGATTCACCTGACCTACATGTCTTTGATTCAGCTGATCTACCTGTCTTTGATTCACCTGACCTACATGTCTTTGACTCACCTGACCTACATGTCTTTGACTCACCTGATCTACATGTCTTTGATTCACCTGACTTACATGTCTTTGATTGACCTGACCTACATTTCTTTGACTGACCTGACCTACATGTCTTTGATTCACCTGACCTACATATGTTTGACTCACCTGACCTACATGTCTTTGATTCACCTGACTTACATGTCTTTTATTCAGCTGACCTACATGTCTTTCATTCACCTGACCTACATGTCTTTGATTGACCTGACCTACATATCTTTGATTGACCTGACCTACATGTCTTTGACTGACCTGACCTACATGTCTTTGATTCACCTGACCTACATATCTTTGACTCACCTGACCTACATGTCTTTGATTCACCTGACTTACATGTCTTTGATTCACCTGAGCTACATGTATTTGATTCAGCTGACCTACATGTCTTTCATTCACCTGACCTACATGTCTTTGATTCAGCTGATCTACCTGTCTTGGATTCACCTGACCTACACGTCGTTGATTCACCTAACCTACATGTCGTTGATTCACCTGACCTACATGTCTTTGATTCAGCTGACCTACATGTCTTTCATTCACCTGACCTTCATGTCTTTGATTCACCTGACGTACATGACTTTGATTCACCTGACCTACAAGACTTTGATTCACCTGACCTACATGTCTTTGATTTACCTGACCTACATGTCTTTGATTCACCTGACTTACGTGTCTTTGATTTACATGTCCTACATGTCGTTGATTCCGCTGACCTACATGTCTTTGACTCACCTGACCTACATGTCTTTGACTCACCTGACCTACATGTCTTTGTTTCACCTGACATACATGTCTTTGATTCACCTGACGTACATGACTTTGATTCACCTGACCTACAAGACTTTGATTCACCTGAACTACATGTCTTTGATTTACCTGACCTAAATGTCTTTGATTCAGCTGATCTACATGTCTTTGATTCACCAGACCTACATGTCTTTGACTCACCTGTCCTACATCTCTTTGACTCACCTGACCAACATGTCTTTGACTCACCTGACCTACATGTCTTTCATTCACCTGACCTACATGTCTTTGATTCACCTGACCTACATGTCTTTGATTGACCTGACCTACATATCTTTGATTGACCTGACCTACATGTCTTTGACTCACCTGACCTACATGTCTTTGACTCACCTGATCTACATGTCTTTGATTCACCTGACTTACATGTCTTTGATTGACCTGACCTACATTTCTTTGACTGACCTGACCTACATGTCTTTGATTCACCTGACCTACATATGTTTGACTCACCTGACCTACATGTCTTTGATTCACCTGACTTACATGTCTTTTATTCAGCTGACCTACATGTCTTTCATTCACCTGACCTACATGTCTTTGATTGACCTGACCTACATATCTTTGATTGACCTGACCTACATGTCTTTGACTGACCTGACCTACATGTCTTTGATTCACCTGACCTACATATCTTTGACTCACCTGACCTACATGTCTTTGATTCACCTGACTTACATGTCTTTGATTCACCTGAGCTACATGTATTTGATTCAGCTGACCTACATGTCTTTCATTCACCTGACCTACATGTCTTTGATTCAGCTGATCTACCTGTCTTGGATTCACCTGACCTACACGTCGTTGATTCACCTAAACTACATGTCGTTGATTCACCTGACCTACATGTCTTTGATTCAGCTGACCTACATGTCTTTCATTCACCTGACCTTCATGTCTTTGATTCACCTGACGTACATGACTTTGATTCACCTGACCTACAAGACTTTGATTCACCTGACCTACATGTCTTTGATTTACCTGACCTACATGTCTTTGATTCACCTGACTTACGTGTCTTTGATTTACATGTCCTACATGTTGTTGATTCCGCTGACCTACATGTCTTTGACTCACCTGACCTACATGTCTTTGACTCACCTGACCTACATGTCTTTGTTTCACCTGACATACATGTCTTTGATTCACCTGACGTACATGACTTTGATTCACCTGACCTACAAGACTTTGATTCACCTGAACTACATGTCTTTGATTTACCTGACCTAAATGTCTTTGATTCAGCTGATCTACCCGTCTTTGATTCACCTGACCTACATGTCGTTGATTCACCAGACCTACATGTCGTTGATTCAGCTGACCTACATGTCTTTGTTTCACCTGACCTACATGTCTTTGATTCAGCTGATCTACCTGTCTTTGATTCACCTGACCTACATGTCTTTGATTCATCTGACTTACATGTCTGTGATTTACCTGTCCTACATGTCTTTGACTCACCTGACCTACATGTCTTTGATTCACCTGACCTACATGTCTATGACTTACCTGACCTACATGTCGTTGATTCAGCTGACCTATATGTATTAGATTCACCTGATCTACATGTCTTTGATTCAGCTGATCTACCTGTCTTGGATTCACCTAACCTACACGTCGTTGATTCACCTAACCTACATGTCGTTGATTCACCTGACCTACATGTCTTTGATTCACCTGACCTACATATCTTTGATTGGCCTGACCTACATGTCTTTGATTCACCTGACCTACATGTCGTTGATTCAGCTGACCTACATGTCTTTGATTCACCTGACGTACATGACTTTGATTCACCTGACCTACAAGACTTTGATTCACCTGACCTACATGTCTTTGATTGACCTGACCTGCATGTCTTTGATTCACCTGACTTACGTGTCTTGGATTTACATGTCCTACATGTCGTTGATTCCGCTGACCTACATGTCTTTGATTCACCTGTCCTACATGTCTTT